>NC_142928.1:130822109-131007109 GCF_046866305.1 Octopus bimaculoides
ACTACTTTAGTCAACGAATTATATTGTGTTAATTTTTCCTGTAAGAAAAGGAGACTTAGCCTTTATTGTATTTGCTGAAAAAATTGTCATAGACTAATATTGATTTTATCTCTTTATCTAATTATTTCTAGCTAGCTTTTTAATGCTTTCTGCTTTAAATGTTAACACTAACTCAACTATTGTTTTTCATGAAGAAAGTATCGCTAAATTATTTATTCCCTGAGCATTTTTTCCTATGCAACTCCCTGTACATTCTTGTACATTAATTTTGTAATTTTGTTACTACCACTTTATCAGGTAGGGTGAACACATTGCTTTGATGCTGAGGTCAGAATAAGATTCAAATATGCTTGGAATTGTCTCATGCTTGCCAGAAATTATGGAAGTGGATGTGCCTCCAAGTCAGTGAACAAATTTACAATTTGACACTCATTAATATAGAGTCATTTCTTATGATGATTAAGGTCATGTTTTCTGTTGCACAAGTGTTATTACATGTGCACATGAAGACAACATGCTGGTTCATTGATACCCTCAGTTAGTACCTTATAAACCTTTCTCCTAATATATTCTCTGTTAAATGCATTGAATCATTGCAATGGGTTTGCAATTTAGCTGAAACATGCAATTTAGCTGGAGCTGCACAGTGACATTTAGGATTTGTTATAGAAAGATTCAACTAGGAACTGTTACATTCAATAATGATATGGTAATGTTACTTCTGAAAATCTTGATCAAAAATAACATTGTTACATACAATTTTTTTAAGTGCACTATAATTGCAGAAGGTTAATGCTTTCCTCTCAGTGTGATATCAACATTGCAAATACTAATAATTTTAGAATTTAAATTAGTTTGTGACATACCTATGTCATGCATAGCTAGTTGTGCAGTAATGGAAACTTTGTTCAATGCATCTGAGCTTATAAAACTGTGAGAACTGGAAGAGTCAATGAGTGTGAAAAGGGAATGATTGTTTATAATTACCACCTCCTCAGAAAAAGATAACCTACAGTGATGAAGTCATTATGATGATCTTAAGACCCATGAGCAAAGTATTGGTACGAAAACAGTAGCTGAAATTGGTCTTCAATCATGATTTTTGTTGTTGACATCACACTTTGCAAACATGCAAACCTTGGGAAAATGATCTTTCTTACTATAGTTATTACAACCATCATCATCATTTAACATCCATTTTCCATGCTGGCAAGGGTAAGATGGTTTGATTGGAACTGGAGAGTCGAAACTACACCAAGCTCTGTGGTCTGTTTTAGCATGGTTTCTATGGTTGGATGCTCTTCCTAATGCCAACCAGTTCACAGACTATATTGGGTGCTTTTTATGTGGTACCAGCACTGGTAAGGTCACCATGTAACTTGCTGGACAAGACCCCTCAACTGGCAGGAGTAGTTTTGAAGGATAGAATGGTATCTTGCGCTAGAGAGAGACATGGCTTCGTCAGATGGAGAAAGGAGAGGGAGGAGAGAAAGATGAAGCTGTGACAGAGAGGGGCAGAGACAGTACACTCAAGTTACAGGGTAGTGTATATAGTGAAGGGAGCTGGGGGATTGGAGAGAATGGGTAGGTGGGTGAGTTCACAAGATTTTGAGAGGAGAGTGGGAGCTAGAGGGGGAAGGGGTAGAATTTAACCAGGGTATACTGTGCAGGTGTGTGGGTGGATATGTGAGGTAAAATGAAGGAAAGTGGAGGAAACAGCAGTGGTGAGCATGGGTGGGTTGTGGGGGTGGAAGGGGGTTGTGGACACAGATTTTACTTTGCTGAGCAGGTCTTCTCAAGCACAACATATCTTCAGTTATCTTGGTCTTTTGTCATCTCTGTGAGGTTCAACATCTGAAGATCATTTCTCACCACTTCATCCCACATCTTCCTGGGTCTTCCTCTGCCACAGGTTCCCTCCATATTTAGACATCGGCAATTCTTAATGCACCTGTCCTCATCCATATACATCACATGACCGTACCAGCACAGTCTTCTGCCCAGCACACTACAATTGGTGCTTTTTATATCCAATTTTCCTTTCAAAACATTTACACTTTGTTGTACATGCACAGTTTATACAACTTATACAATATTTCTTGTGATGGAATAAATAGCAATATTTAGATTTGAAAGAGTGAGTTGCGGCAATTTTAAGTGTTGTTTCTGCAATTTTTGAGTAAGACCAATATACTTGTCTTGATCAGGTGCCACACCTTGAGTGTGTGTAATATTTTCTAAGACACTAACAGTTGAAGGGTGATGAGACACTATTGATGAAAAAATCCTGTATCAATTTCTCACAATATTTTTCTCCTGTGACTGGCTGAAAATTTATAATCTTTGCTGAGTGTTTGAAGTCGTCGTCGTCGTCGTCGTTGTTTAACGTCCGCTTTCCATGCTAGCATGGGTTGGACGATTTGACTGAGGACTGGTGAAACCAGATGGCTACACCAGGCTCCAATCTGATTTGGCAGAGTTTCTACAGCTGGATGCCCTTCCTAACGCCAACCACTCAGAGAGTGTAGTGGGTGCTTTTACGTGTCACCCGCACAAAGTCCAGTCAGGCGGTACTGGCAATGGCCACGCTCAAAATGGTGCATTTCATGTGCCACCCGCACAAAAAAAAAAAAAAAAAAAGAGTTCATGTGTTGCCCGCACATGAGCCAGTCCAGGGGAACCAGCAACGATCTCGCTCGAAAATCCTACAACGGCCCCGCACAAGAGCCAGTCCAGGGGCACTGGCAACGGTCTCGCTCGAAAAATTTCTTGTGTCACCCGCACAAGAGCCAGTCCAGGGGCACTGGCAACGATCTCACTCGAAAGATTTCATGTGTCGCCTGCACATGAGCCAGTCCAGGGGAACCAGCAATGATCTCGCTCGAAAATCCTACAACGGCCCCGCACAAGAGCCAGTCCAAGGGCACTGGCAACGGTCTCGCTCGAAAAATTTCTTGTGTCACCCGCACAAGAGCCAGTCCAGGCGCACTGGCAACAATAAAAATTCAAGAAACTCATCTGGTTGTTGTCAGATTCAAGAATTTGACAACTTTTGATATCTTCATAAATTGTAACATAACTATGATTTCCAAATGTGTGATACTTATATGGTGGATTTGTTGCACAGAAACTATGTAACCAGTGCTTCCTTTCCTTAAATGCAGCTGGAGTATTTGGACAGTTTCACATCATACAGGGCAAATCAGTTTCTCCATGATGAAAATATTGATTGAAATAAATTGAGATAAAGAATACCAATTGAAAAGGCCTTATTTCATTCAAATGATAAAGAAGAAATGTAGTAATATACTAACTCCATAACAATGAGATATGGCAAATTATCATACATGCATTATCTTATTAGTTCAGTGATGATGAGGAGGTGGAGGAAAGGGAGGAGCATGATGATGATAAAATAATAGTTTGAAACCACAATATAGACTTATTTATAGAGTTATTAATACTTATCCATATATAACAGATTCTACATACTTCCCCAGAAGTACTTATCAAGCACTTCAATGTCAATACATATAATACTCCCTTTAATGTGTGTGTGTGTGTGTGTTATTGAAAACAAGACTACGTTCTATTTCTTTTTTCCTTTTCGTTCAGGTTTGATTGTTCATATTCATGTGGGAGTATTGTGTCTGATTTTATTCATTAACACTGGAGTTTAAGTGTTCTTAATGCTGTCAACAGGTTTCTTTTACCAGTTAAGAAGTTGTTGAATTTAAGTACCATTTATGTAACTGGGATTGCTTTGTGCATATAGAACTTTTGTGTTGTATGTGCATATTTAGCTCCTAGTTGACATTCATACGAAAACGAACATAACAGTATTCCCATGAGTTTTGTCTATAAAATAAATGTGGTTACTTTCATTAGCTTCATTCCACTCAGAATATAAGGAGAGGAACTCAGAATTCCAAGTGAAAGACTTCACTACTGAAAATATTTCAAGCCTGGATAAACCACAAGTTTGCTTTTAACCCACAAGCTGTATACAGATAAATGACAGGAAAAATATCATTGTAAAAAATATCATCCCAGGAAAGAGTCCTTTTCACGATGATATTTTTTCCCAGAAAGATCTAAAATTCTTTTGATCCATGATCTGGAACAAAAGTAAGGATTTTAATCAAAATGCAGTATGACTAAACATAATAATTTGAGAATATTACACCCACACTAAGAGTGAAACTTATACTAACAATATTAAAACTTTCACCAATGCTGTGGAAAAGCTACATAATGAGAAGACACCAGGGACTACTGGTACTTAATGTAGACTTTTTATAGAAAGCCACTTATACAAACATTTCAAAAAACTATGGATCATCAGATAGACATACAGAACTTTGCTCATACCTTTGAATGAGCAAACCTTATGACCAAGAATAAAAACAAAGCTTTGGCAGAGAACTACAAACTCATAGCCTACCTTAACATTATGTACAAATTGTACACAAGCCACATGAGCTGACTCTTCCAAGATGATTGTGAGTCACTGATGCACTTAGTGCACTTGGTTATGTTAGCATATATCTAAGAAACAATCAGGAGACAAGCTAGGATTTTCAAGCAAAGAAAGAAACTAGCTAGCATAACTTTATAGATACAATTGGTAACTGAAACAGCAAAAATATGCAAAACTTTCTTAAAGATTAATATATAACAATTATCATTGTTGTTATCCAGTTCCAATGCTGGAGCTTTTTGTTTCTTTGTTAGAAAAAGACTTGTTCCTTCCAAAAAGAATCATCATCATCATCATCGTTTAACGTCCGCTTTCCATGCTAGCATGGGTTGGACGATTTGACTGAGGACTGGTGAAACCAGATGGCTACACCAGGCTCCAATCTGATTTGGCAGAGTTTCTACAGCTGGATGCCCTTCCTAACACCAACCACTCCGAGAGTGTAGTGGGTGCTTTTACGTGCCACCAGCACATACATACATACATACATACATACATACATACATGCATACATACATACATACATATCTGGTGCACAAAAGGGACAGAGGTGCAGAAAGAACACCAAAATGTGATAACTGATGCAGACTTTGTGGAGTTAACATAAGCAGTTGTCCAAAAATGTAATTGTTGTATAATCTACTGATGAGACATGTTGTTGTAGTCAAGACACTGTATAAAGAAATCAGTAAGAAGGATAATCCTGTGACCAAAGAAGTAAGAACACACAGTATGGTAGAGGTCATAGCCACTCATAATATGAAAAAATACTGGTTGAATGTCCCAGTGAAAATCTCAATAAATGTAAACATAACAGACCTGACATAGTGATTTGGGATAAAGAAGAGAAACTGTGTACAGTAGTGGAAATCAGCTGCCCAGCAGATGTTAACATAAAACTAAAGATCAGCGAAAAAGAAAACACTTACACTGAACTATTGAGAAATTTACAGTTACTCTAGTCGGATTACAACTCAGGTTTATATTCTGGGTAGAGTTGTTGCAGGTTTCAAAGTAGTATTAGGGCACTGGGATATATAATGCACTGTCTAAGTATCAATCTTGAGAAATTAGGCTCCTCAAAACCAGAAAGGAGAAAACTGATTCAAAGATTACAGATCCTAGCTATCAATGGAACTGTAAAAATTTGTAAAACTTTCCACAAGCTTATCATTAAAGTATATACGCGCATGTCTAGACATGTGGCTATATGCATGAGAACACATACATAAAAAAAAACATACAAATTTGCACATGCACTGACTCCAAATACTGCACATATACACACATATATGCACAAATACCCTGTTGATGTTGGTGAAATTCCAATGAAGGAGCCTATATCGTACATATATAGAAACATATATAACATATATACATTAGGCGCAGGCGTGGCTGTGTGGTAAGTAGCTTGCTTACCAACCACATGGTTCTGGGTTCAATCCTACTGTGTGGCACCTTGGACAAGTGTTTTCTACTATAGCCATGGGCCAACTAAAGCCTTGTGAGTGGATTTGGTAGATGGAAACTGAAAGAAGCCTGTCGTATATATGTATATATATATATATATGTATGTGTGTGTATATGTTTGTGTGTCTGTGTTTGTCTCCCCAACGTTGCTTGACAACCGATGCTGATGTGTTTACGTCCCCGTAACTTAGCAGTTCGGCAAAAGAGACCAATAGAATAAATACTAGGCTTACAAAGAACAAGTCCTGGGGTTGATTTGCTTGACTAAATGCGGTGCTCCAGCATGGCCGCAGTCAAATGACTGAAACAAGTAAAAGAGTAAAGAGTAAAATATGTATTATATACATTACATACATACATACATACATATGTACATACATGCATAAGTACCTACAGGTATATATACTTGCTCACACAAGTATACATATACACATGCGTACATGCATACACAGACATTCACACATGCACATACATGCATATACACACATGCACATACACACACACACACACACACACACACACACACACAGGCCAATACCACCTACCCACCAGACATTATAACAAATTCTATTGACGGAATAAATAAATAAAATAATGTAATCTATCCTGCATTAGGGACATTTTCAGCTTTTCCTCTCATTACAATGGAGCACTACTAAAAAGTAGCTTTTACGAAGAAACGTTTTATAAGGAGTGCTTTTCTCAAAACAGCAAACCCCAAAAGATGAATATATAGTTCATCCCACCAGAGACTATAACTGTAAAAGATGAACTTAACTGGAAATATTCCTGTCATTAATAGATAAGCATCATAACTAAGATTGTGAATTAGCAGAATTGTTATGGTGTTGGAAAAAATACCTTGAACTTTTAGCATCCAGGTTACTCTGTAAAATGGTTATACTTATTTATTCATGCTGTTTTGAATTAATTGTGCACTATTGTGTGGCTTTGAGATTTCAATAATGTGATTGCCTATTTCTGAATGACATTGCAAAGTTGGTATGGGAGGCCAGATCTGACTGATTTGAACATAAAACAAGTAGAATATTTGATTCGGATATGGCTGGTTTAAATGCTAAAGGATTAAGAATTTTGTTCTGGATCTCTGTAGTCTAAATTCAAAACATACTGAGGCCAACTTAGCCTTTCATCTTACTGGGATCAATAAAGTAAAGTACCAGTAAAGTACTGAAGTTGATGGAGAAATATTACCTTACTTGGAACCAGATGTGGGTTGGAGATGGAAGGGCATCAGCCTTAGAATATCTGCCTCATTAAACTCTACATGACCCATACAAGTATGGAAAAGTAGACATTAAAATGATAAAAAAAAACGGTTTAACCCTTTCGTTACCAACCCGGCTGAAACCGGCTCTGGCTCTGAGTAAAAATGTCTTGTTTTCATAATTTTTGAATTAAAATCTTCCACCAAACTTTAGTCACATCTTATGTTCTTAACACTAGCTGAATGAAAACTAAGTTATTTTACTAAATTCTTTGTTATATTTAAAGCAATTGAAAGAAATACAGAGCATCTCAAAATAAATACAGTAACGAAAGGGTTAAATCATATCCAGGTTCATTTTGTCGTTTGTCCTTCTGCTGTTGAGGAAATAAGTATTGGAGACCATGTTGTTGTAATGACTGCTGATTATTTGCTGTGCCGTGGTTTAATTGGTAAATGAAAATATGTTTCTTGGCTGCTTTGAGAAAAATAACTTAAACAGTATCCATGAATGTTCAACTGGAGAATTTATTGTTGCACATAAAGACAATCTGTATTACCCATTTACAGCTAAAAACAGTAATAATTACAAACTGAGAGAGAGATACTACTCTGAGAGTACAGAAAGCTATTGGTACAGTTATATGCAGTTGGCCCAATATATCTGAAATCAGCTGTGCTGTCTTTGTGACAATGGGGGTCCTTGGTCATTTGTTCGAGGCTGTCTCTGTAGGTCATCTACCTTCTAAACTGCACATCAAATGGATTTTATAGGAAATTGGAAGCCAAATTCCAGAATGTTTGGTAAAATCCTGCCATACTAATTGGTCAATTAATAGTTCAATCACATGAAACTGTGGTGGTTTGCTCATGATGTTTGACCATGTATCCAACGATTTAGTTTCAACTCACTGCTACAATTTATTAAACTATTTCTCAGAGGTGGTGCTCTGGTATAGCTGTAGTCCAAGAACAAAAATCAGTAAAAGAGTTTAATAATGGATTCAGTATCCATTTCCCTCTAAAATTAGTCTTTTGCCTAGTCAAAAAAAAAAAAAAAATCTTAATTTACGACACATATATTACACATTGACTTACAAAAATTAAGCAAATATTTACAATTCTATTGAAAGCATATCCTACTTATCAGTTAAAGAAATAACATGAACACTGGTGAAGAAATGTCTAATTTCCTCTGGCATACTTTATTTTCTATCATTAAGTTTTCAACTAAGAATGGTTGACTAACTTTCAGACATGTCTTTCATTTGCCAGAAATAGTTAATATGACTAGCAAGATAAATAGTAATTAGCTAGCCAAACTAAAGCTAGTAGTAGTTTTACAGTAAGTAATCAGGAAAAACAGTTAATAATAGTTAGGTATAGTAATTAATTAACAAGATCTAATGATTTAATGATTCAAAAGAATTTTTTGTTTATTTTCTAGATTATTCCCCACCAAAAAAGAAGAGAATTAAAGTACCTTTGAAACATATATATAAGTTTGGTGAATGAATGAGTGAGTATGCCCAACCCTAATGACTGGGTTGGGGAGGCCTCAGACATACCCACTCCTCCCTACTCACTGTGGTCTCATGTAGTTTCAGTACATTTCCCCACAGCCCTCCCATTCCAGTTCATGATGTTATTGTTCCATGTTTGTCTTTATCACTCACAAATCTGTTTTCTGTCCATCCAACCCTGAAAGATGTGGTTACTGAGGTTCTGAGCTCTAATAACGGGGCCAAAATACTGCAGTCTTTGCTGCTGTTCATCATCGCCAACTTTCATTCTATTCCCATATCTCTGTGGACTGGATTATTCATCTTACAGACTGCCTAACAGAGCTACAGCACTTGCCTGTTGTATATTATCATGAACACCTTCTGTGACTTTGATAGGGACAACCAAAACATTTATTTAAAACTTATTGAAAATGTATGAATAGATTTAGATTATATATTTGGCCCAAAGTCAAAAGAATTAGTGTCTACCAAAACTATGGAGTGACCACAAATTCCACTCCTTGTTGTTGTGTGTTGGCTTGTGTGTCTCAGTGACCATGAGAGTCATATCAACAGAGTGTAAGCTCTTGGTGTGGCTTCCCATGCTGGACAAATCAAAGGATAGAGGCCAGAATAATATGGACTATCTCTTCCTTGAGGTAAAAATGGGTTTGCATACAGCCAACACTCCTACCTAGTAAAAAGCAAAATTACAAAAGCATCGATGATAGTTCAAAATAAACAAGATCTTGTAGAAGGGTCTCCCTTAAGGAAACATATGACACACTACAGCAAAATCTGAAAAAAAGCTGCAAACTTCAAAAAGCAGGGATCCAACTGGAAAGAAGCAGAAAAGACAACCCGAAGTTGAGAAGAGTGGAGAAAAGTCATTGATGACAATACTCCATAGGAAGCAGATGGCTTAAGTAAGTTTAACTATGAGGCTTTAAGAAAAAAAAAAAAACGTCTAGAGCCATTGAAGTAATGGATAGAATGTAGTGTGGTATTTGTTTGACTCTCTGTGCTCTGAGTTCAAATCCTGTCAAGGTCAACTTTACCTTTCGCCCTTTTAAGGTCAATAAATAAAGTACCAGTCCAGCTGCTGGCATGACTCTGTCTCTCTCTCTCTGTCTCTCTCTCTCTCTCTCTCTCTCTCTCTCCCTTGAGCTGTCACATCCTGGTTTCTTCACTGGGTCAGTAGTAAGCAAACCAGGAAGGTAACTGTATTTGCTTGCATCTACATGGGTGGTACCTGAAACCATTAGCAAAAGTATGGTAATGAAGAGATACCAAATCATCCTCAATTACAAGTGATGACTGTGGAAGTTATGTCACATGGAAAAAAATAAAAAAATTTATAACAAAAGTATTACATGAACAAATTTACTGTAAAAACAGTATTACTTTTTAAATGGGTAAATCAAAATATATTTCATTTAGCCATAACAATATTTTTTTCTTATGTTTGTGACATAAAAATATGTCACAAACTTGATGTTTAAAAAACTGATATAATTTAAACAAGTATGTCTCTGTACATTTCAATAAAAGTATTTTTAATTTCCATATGTATTTTATACTAAGCTACAGAATTTACTATCTTTCAGAGAATTAGTATTTTTCATAAGTATGTTAGTTACATAATAATGCAACTATGACAATGAGTATTCAATAAATCTATAATTTATTTCCCTGTTGGTATACAATGTCTAGCAAGTAAGACTACTGAACTGAAAGTACCTTCCCTTTACACTGGGTGAGTCTATTATATCAATATAAACTCCATATAGTCAACTAATATCATTGGAAAAGTTATAGGTATTAAAATATTTTGTTTCAGATATTTCAAAATACCTAATTTTATATCTCATTTACTTCACCTATAAACCTGTGTTAATTCAATCATAAATAATAGAGATTACATTGATAGTGAGTGTTGAACAAAATAAACTGTGATTAATTTCTGGATTTCTCAATTCTGAGTTCAAATCCATCTGGGTCTGATTTTCATCCCATGGGGATTGATAAAATAATTACTGATAATATTCTGACTTCTAACATATACTACATCCTTTCTCTTTAGAAAATAGTTCTTATATGAACACAGATTTTAGTATTGGACAACACTTGATTTGGTATTGGACAATAACTTGATTTCTTTGGCTAGTATGAGGCCTTAAATTCACAGGGAAGGGTAAATGACATTGACCTTTATTTTGTATGTGTTATAAATGAAAAAGAATGGTTATAGCTAAATATGAAAACTGGGTCACAGACTTTGTTGGCTTTCCGGAAGCTTATCTCTACTATACAGCACAGACTACAAATAAGCTGATCAATAGTAAAAATGGAGGAGACCCTAGTAGTTGTAGATGAGAAATCTATTATTATTAGCATTGGTGTATAAATAGCAACTAGGTCTTTGAATTCACCTTGTACCAGTAGGTCTTAGATGCTAGAACATTGATTTTTTTTTTTCAATGCTAGGTTATGAAAACATTAACCATTTCATCTAATCTGTATATGAGCCCGAAAAGGAGCTTTTACATGCTCATTTGACCTGCCAGAAACATCAGTCAAATCTCCTTCAGACTATAGTTTATTGTATTAAAAAAAAAGATACATTGGCAATGCAGTCAAAAGTACACTGAAATTGAAAAAAAAATGTGGTGGTCATGGCTGGAGAGTCTTTGAACATTGGGCAACCTGATCAAGTTTGACCCAAGGTTAAACAACAACAACAACTACCAGCATGAGAGCCTCTACGAGTCACTAAAACTGCAAGAAATACTTGCCAAATCTCCCTCAAATCATATCTTAGATAAAGAATACATTGGACAGTATAGGCTGAGTATAGCAGGCTGCATGTGACATGGCTCATCATCATCATGCAGACTGCACAACTAAAGAAAGGTGAAGGTACACCTGTGATTGTAGATTTACTCATTTGGTACTTACCTAGGGCTAAACAACAACTGATATACATGTTAAAATGTATATTGTGTTGTCAGTATAGAAAATCACCTCAATTGTTGAAATTATATACAATTATGATTGTCTTTCTGACATGAATTACTACACTGCATCTTAAATAATATTTCTATTGATTAAAAACAGATATATTAATTTTTATCAAATTTGAATGTTGTTTATCCAGATGGATAGTGATTAGCATCATTAATTTTCAATAAGAATACCAGGGTACATACATACCCAGCATTTCTAGACAGTATTGTGTGTGAGTCTTTTGTACAATACCACAGTTATCTCTGCTCTTTGGAAGTGACTGGTCTCATCCTAGCTCCACTCAAACACGCCCATCTCACTAATCTCCTTTTTTTGTCATCATTGATGTTCTCTTCTTCCTCACCCCAGTCTCTTACTACTGTGTCCAATCATTTCTTATTGGAATGCTGGCCAGCTGAAATTTTCTCTCTGCACATGTTTTTCCTACAGCCATCAACTTGCAACTTAAAAAAGAATGTTAACTCTGTTACTGTCATTAATCTTGCAAGATCTGCAAAGACCATGGGCATGGCAAATTCCTCCAGACTAATCCAATAACAATAGTAAAAGCTATCCTTTACTTTCTAAATGTGAGGGGAGATATCTTCCCACCATATTAAATTGTTTCACAATATATAATAAGTATATCAAGGTTATATATTATGGATTATGCCAATCCTTCTTAGCTTTATATTTTACATAGATCTCTTCCATAGTTCACTTCCAGCAAAAGGGTCTCTTTTACTCATGCAAAACTACTATCCAAAATAGTGCTTTCATGTATTGCAATACCTAAAAGCTGTCTCACCTACCAAACTGCAGTTGGTCCTTCCTAAAAAAGATCTTTAACAGTTTTGAGGAATCTTCCTATTTGTCTTTCCTTAACCAAGTTGGCCGCACAAGTTGTTCTTCTAAAAGAAAAGACAAAACAAAAACCACCACATTTACTGCCTGCGTTTGTCTCCAATTTTACACTGCACACATTCAATAAAACTCTTTAAAACTTTTTCCACTCCACCAATCACCTCACTACAAACACAGGCTTGTCAATTGCAAAAACAACTCTCGTTGGTTCCAACCAACAAGGTTACTGATTCTGTCAATATCCCTTCAATTATTCTCAAATAGTGCATTCCAGAAGTTGAGCCTAATCTTGCTAAACTCTCCAATCTTTCTCCCTCTATACTAGGATTTATTGTAATTTTCAGAAACATGCTCCAGCATGTCCCATCCACTACAAAGGCAACCCATTTAACCCTGCTTATTGTTTTCTTGCTCAGCATCTCAAAGATGATATAAATAGTCATTAACAATCAATTTTTCCAACAACTGTATGCCCTTTGTAGAGCCAGGTCTATAGGGATTTGCTGCTCTCTATTGTCTTCCAGTAGCCTTTCATCCTTAAAAAGTTTATTGAAAGCAATCAGTGCACTTGGCACCAGTAAAAACTTCTATTATGTCTGGTATGAAAATCTTCCAGTTAAGTTGCCTCCCTATGGAGTCTATCTGTGTCTCATCTCCTAGATTAGATATTTCTAGTAAGACTACAAAATTGAAGTGAGCACTGATACAACTTTGTATGATCCATATTAAACCAGCTCTGCATGTCCTCAAACTTCAGTTATTCTTTTATTCTTTTATGTTCCAGCCTTGAAGCTGTGGCTATGCTGGGGGCACCACCAGTGGTATATATAATCTTTTGTACTCTTGCCTTCACCTCTAACAATACTTACTTCTGCACAGATGATATCATCCTTTACTCTTCTCTAACTTTCTGCATATGGGTATTTTCTACATACTAAACTCGCACTGTTTGGGGAAAAGATATTTCTACTTGACTGAAGTTGACCTGGGGGTAAAAGAAAACAATAACAACAGCAGCAACACTTTTGTTGCCACAACTACATTCATCACCAACAGATATATGAACAAAGCATTTAAAAACTAAATTTAATTGTTTTAAGTGTAGCTTTATTGAATTTCATACCATTTTCTCACATTTAATATCATTGCTCGCTCAGTGTAAAAGGCAGACTGTATGAGGCATGCGTACGAACAGCTATGCTACATGGCAGTGAAACACGGGCCGTGACTGCTGAGGACATGCGTTAGCTCACAAGAAATGAAGCCAGTATGCTCCGATGGATGTGTAATGTCAGTGTGCATACTCGACAGAGTGTAAGTACCTTGAGAGAAAAGTTGGACCTAAGAAGCATCAGTTGTGGTATACAAGAGAGATGATTGCGATGGTATGGTCACGTGGCAAGAATGGATGAGGATAGCTGAGTGAAAAAGTGCCACACCCTAGCGGTTGAGGGAACCTGTGGAAGAGGTAGACCCAGGAAGACTTGGGATGAGGTGGTGAAGCACGACCTTCGAACATTAGGCCTCACCGAGGCAATGACTAGTGACCGAGACCTTCGGAAACATGCTGCGCATGAGAAGACCCAGCAAGCCAAGTGAAACCATAACCCGCAGCCTTTGCCAGGGGTGTAGCCAGCTCACTTATGCATACCTTTCCTTCATTGGATACTAAACTCTGCTTGCAAAGACCTGTTGAGGCAAGTGAAATCGAAATTGAAATCGAACCAAATTCGTTGACTGGAACCTATGCCAACCTTTCCTTCATCGGACACTAAACTCTGCTTGTGAAAACCTGTTGGGGCAAGTGAAATCGAAATCGAAATTGAACCAAATACGATGACTGGCACCCGTGCCACTAGAGTGCTATCAGCATTGTCCAAGCGTGATCATTGCCAGAGCAGCTGTCTGGCTTCCGTGTCGGTGGCATGTAAAAAGCACCATTTGAGCGTGATCGTTACCAGTGTCGCCTGACTAGCACTTGTGCCGGTGGCACATGAAAAAACATTCGAGTAAAGTCACTGCGAGTGCTGCTGGACTGGCTCCTGTGCAGGTGGCACGTAAAATACACCATTTGAGCGTGGCTGTTGCCAGTACCGCCTGACTGGCCCTTGTGCCAGTGGCACATAAAAGTACCCACTACACTCTCCAATAGTTTTAAGAATCTGCCATATAGTACCTATTCATCTGTACTACAGTATGGCAGTTATGGTAGTACGTGTTTAATGCATCATGATACAGTTCTTACTTAGTTGCATCACTGAATAGTAACTATTTAACTATGATAACTATGGAGTGTTAAGTGTTGTGCACATGGAGATCAGCCAGTAGACAGAAACTCTAGGCTCATGTAACTGCAACTCCACTCTCACTGTAGAAAGAACACATTGGGAAAATTAGTCTGACAAAAAGACAGGATGGACAAGATGAGAATGACTTTGATTATATGTCTGGTTGATCAGGGCTGATTAATAGCAACTATCAAATTCTTTCTTAACTTGTATTTTATCTATTATTCAACCAAGAATCATTATGTACTTGCCATTGATTTCTTGCCATTGATTACTTGCCATCTATTTATTGCATTATAATATAAGAGGTTGAATTTATAGTGAAAATGACCAAGAATTCTCTAGATGCTTATGCTCTTAGTGTAATTTTCAAGAAGACTCAATAAGATACTGTATGTTATATGGCAGATTCTTAAAACTATAGGTGCAGGCCATCTGGTGACCTTCCTCATAGTTTCTGTCAAATTTGATTCATAAGGCTTGAGTTGATCCAAGGCTGTGGTTTAAAAAACAAAATTTGCCAAAGGAGCCACATAGTAAGATTTAACTTATTGATAGTTTGGTCTTACTTTGTATCAATACATTTCAGGTTATAACTTGTCACAAGTTTTATACCATATTCAGCAAACTGTGACATTATTCACTCCTAAACTCATTGATACAAATAATTATAAAATCAATCTCTATATAGAGACATAGTTCATAGTCTTAACTAACATGTACAAACCTGATACAATTTAAGAACTGTCACTCCTTTAACTCATTCAAGTTTATATCTAATGAAAGAAATGTTTAGTAACTAAAATACAGCAGTTTAAAATTTTTGATTTTACTGTTGATGGATTAATATATTTGAAGCATATGACAAGTACTGTAGCATGAAAAATAAATTTTCAGTCATCAGAAACTAGAACATAATTTCAATCCTTATTGGATGTTATATCCTTTCCCTTACATTACAATTACTTTTGGGAATAGTACACATGTTACAAAAACTGTTTTATTTTGCCTATATAAAACACATATTTGAAACTAATGCTGCTAGAAGTTCTGTACAATGGGTTCTACATTTCTGTTCCAAATCTTCATTGGGAATAAAATTTCTTTCAAGCTTCCAATTGCTGTCATTATTCATAAATGCTGAGTTGTTAGCGCACTGGGCAAAATGCTTAGCAGTATTTCATCTGTTGCTATGTTCTGAGTTCAAATTCCGCCAAGGTCGACTTTGCCTTTCATCCTTTCAGGTTTGATAAATTAAGTACCAGCTGAATAATGGGGACAATGTAATCGACTATCCCCCTCCCCGCTATTTCAGCTATTTTAACAGTAAATCTTGACAATGGAGTGGTTAAATCAGGTTCACAGTTGCTAGCAACACTCTTGATAGTTGTCATACGTAACTAATATAACCATGAATAAGTATACAGAGAACTTGCTCAGTGAGTCTATTATTATTTATATATAAATCCAATTCAAATATTTACTCAGTAAGCACTGAGTGGATGATATAAGGTTAAACTGGCGTAAATTTGTATTAATAATATATAAGCTACAATTGTTATGCATTCAAATAACTGTACAGATAAAAATTTCATAAAATGTCCTTGCCCTATATCACAGTATGAGTGTTAGAACTTCTGTTTCACCATTCCATATGTTTTCAATGTTTTATCCAATAGTCTCTGTATTTTCATAATTATTGCATAGCCCCAGGCTAACCAATAACCAGATATTCCAGCTGAGAGTATCCTATCTTTTTGTATATCAGGAATTAGATTGTCCAGTGTGTCCTTCCTTCTTTTAAGACACTAAGGCTTGATCTAATGAAAATTTAGCTATTAATTCAAGTAGATTTTGTTGGCTAGTATATTTTAATACTAAATCCTGCCAGTAAGTTAAAGCTGTCTACTATAATCTATTAAATGCTAGGACATGACCTGCTGGATGATGATATGTAATATGGCAACTCTGAATGTTCAATTCTAATTTATGCTTGAACTTTTATTTCTTCATTATTAAGTGTCTGACATGAAAAATAGTCTCATTCCTCTTCTAAACTAACAGAAATTAGTTTCATCTGTCAGAGAAATAACTATTGTTCAGATGTAGTTTCTTCATTGCATAGACAACAATAATAGGCATCAACCAACCCAATTCATACCCTATGTGATGATAATTGCTATTATTCCATAACAGCAATAAATTTACAGATACTTTCCAGTTTAGTTACGTTGTCATGTTTTTGTTAGATGTTGATATAGTTAAATTTGAATATATCTACTAACAGCACTTAAGTTGGATTCATTTACACATCTGCTACTTGAAAACTATTAATGATACTTATCCAGAGTAGACTCCATGATTAAGGATGGGTCATAGTTTCATGATGCTATTTCAGAAAGAAGAAGGAAGGGTGATGTGAAAATATTTATAATAGTTTTAATATTTTTTGTATTGCTAACAGTTCATATTTAGTGAACATTTCGGATGGAATTAAGTGAATTAGATTGGATAAACATTGTGATATGATTTAGTCTTCAAATATTGGCATCATCCAAAATTAACATGACTTTTCACCCTTTGGTGAGGGAATTATTGTTTAACTCCAGGTCATCTCTGACTGTGCAGAGCAGATTTCTGAGTAAGTTATTTTAGTCATGACCACTCCATCTTCTCAGACAATGCTCTCAGAATCACGTTACCCAATACGTTCTTGTCTTCTAAGATGGTAGGTGTATGATTTGAGGGAGATTTTGCTATAATTATTTGCTGGTCTAGCAACTAATCAGAGGCAATCTCATTGGTTTGTCATCTCTCATTGGCTCAGGTCTCCAACAACAACAACAACAACAACAACAGCAACAACAAAAACAATAACAACAGCAGCAGCAACAACAACAACAACCATCCATTATCGATAAGACTTCTGATATATCTTGTCATGGAGATATGATAACCTGAATTGTGTCTAACGATACTAAAATGTAAATATTATTTCTAGGATTAAAAAACACATTTAATTCTTTTATGAAACTAACTTTCTCAATATTGATTTTCCTCAATACAGATGCTTGTATTTGTCATGGATATAATCCATCTTAGAAATCTTCCTTTCATTTTTTTCATATTGCAAAAGATGTATCAAGATTTAGCATTTTGTTGAGAATCAAAATACCATTCAACCCTTAGCAAATGCTGGTTGATGCCTCTTACGCCCAATTTTTCTCTCAATACATTTGCACTTTGTTGTATGTGAACACAAATTGCACATCCAATGGAGCATACTAGCTTCCATTTCTAGTTTACACATGTCCTCTGCATTCACAGTCCATGTTTCAATACCTTGTAGTATTGCTGTTCATACATGAGCTTCATATATTCTGTCTTTCACTTTCTGAGAGGAACCTTTTGTTATTGACAGAGGCAACATCCCTCTGAACTTTCTCTAGCCAGTTTGTATTCTAGCAACTATACTTTCAGAACATCCTCCTTCATAACTAATTAAGACACCTAGATAACAGAAACTATTAATAACCCCTAAGTGCTATCCATAAGAAAATCTATTTTCCACACATTCTTAATGCTTATTCCTCCTGTATATTTGCCACAAAGTTTACTTTTTCTCTTAATCTTCCAGTTATTCTACTACACTGTACCTCTTGTATGTCCATAACTTGCACTAGGTAAACCATATGAAATTCATACCTATATAATTTCTACATGTTGGACATGGCTAGTGAAGGTGCATGGCTCAGTGGTTAGAGCGTCGAGCTTACGATCGCGAGGTCGTGAGTTCAAATCCTGGGCCTGGGTTTTGTGTTGTGTTCTTGAGCAAGACACTTTATTTCACGTTGCTCCAGTTCACTCAGCTGTAGAAATGAGTTGCGACGTCACAGGTGCCAAGCTGTATCGGCCTTTGCCTTACCCTTGGATAACACTGGTGGCATGGAAAAGGGAGGCCGGTATTCATGAGCAACTGCTGGTCTTCCATAAACAACCTTGCCCGGACTTGTGCCTGGGAGGGTAACTTTCTCGGTGCAATCCCATGGTCAGTCATGACTGAAGGGGGTCTCAGCTCAGGACATGACTATTTTCCTGAAAAGGATTAGCATCTTGCTTCTTTTCCTGCTTACTAGAACTTTGGCCTTTGATAAGTTAACTTTAAGGACTTTTGATTCCAGGTTTTGCTTTCATGTTTGGAATTTCTTTTCTAATTCTACTACAAATTTAGCTTGAAGAAGAAGGCTATGAAAATAAAGGAATTCCAATGGGCAACCAGTCTTAAACTCCTCTGATATGGCCTGGAAAACAATGATATTATGGAGGAGACTGAGAACTGAGCCCTAGTGAACTTCTACCTGCACACTAAATTCATTGTTGTATCATTGCTAACTCTCACTTTACTGACAGTACTCACCAACTATCCATTTGTCTATTCCTAGCTTCCACAGTGATCACCGTATCAGAGAATAAGGGACCCTATCAAAAGCTTTCTCCAGGTCAATAAATGCCAGTTACAGCAATTTACTTTTGGCTAAATACTTCTACAGCTACGTTACATCAGTAGCACTTCTGCCTGGCATAAAACCAAGCTGCACCTCATCTAGACTAATTCTCAAGCTAACAAGCTGAGCTACAACTCTTTCTATAACTTTCATGACCTGGTCAGCAATATGATACCTCTGAGGCATTTTCTTTATCCTTACAGTTGACTATAATGCTGCTATATCAGTAATCAGTATGATACCTTCCCATACTATATGATACCTTCCATTAACTATACTGGTGACTAGACTGTATTACACTCCACTAAATATTTAAAGATCTCAGCAGTAGTTCCTGATGGACTGGGTGCTTGCCTTATCTTCATATCCCTTACTTTATCTTACTGTACTCTGTAAACTAGAATGAGCAGTCTCTCAGTCAGATTCACATTAGGAAGACTCTCTTTCTTTCATGCTTTCACGGCATTTAGTAGCTTTTGATATGGAAAAGTTCATAACTTGATAAACTTTCATTTGAAGTTTCAAGAAAATGAAAGAAACATTCAACAATAGCCCATAATACTAAAATTTGGCTATAAGATACATTAACGAAAGTAGGAAAAGAGGAAAAGGAAGAAAAAAGGGTTACTATTGCGGAAATGTCATAACCAGAGAAAAATGCTAAATAAAATTTTAAACCTGCTATTTTCCCTGGTAAATGGTAGATTCAAAAAATTTTCTGCTAAATGCTGAAAAAAATGCTCAATCTAGCATAAAATATGCTAAATTGGCAACCCTGCATTTTACTCCTTTGATATTGAAACTTCTCTTCTTGAATGCCTTAAACTTGACTAAACAAATGTGACTCTGTGTGTGTGTGTGTGAATGCTTAAAACCTACACTGGGCTATGGTTAGAGATGGTGAGATCATCATTCGTAGCTCAGCTACAAGAGGTGACACCACATTTTGTGACTGGGTATCAATTAAAGATGTTTGTTTCTGTTCACAGACTCTATACTTTTGAATTTCTCTGGAATATAAAATCCCTTACTTGAAAAATCTTGCCTAAAATACCCCCGCCCACTTATAAGCCATGTAAGCATAGAAAAATAGATGTTACTGAACAACCAACAAATAAAACATTTCATATTTTCTATTAAAATAATATATTTTAATACTGTCAGTGTTGCATATAACACTTGCTTTGTAAAATAGCATTCATGTTTACTTTTTTATAATGTTTAAAACATCCTGTTTGAGACACATAGCATGCTACTACTTGAAGCTTATTTAAAGTCCATATCTCATTTATCTGGATTAGGTTGAAATTGAAGAACAAAATGAAGTGCCATTACATATGTGTGAAAGTCTTCATGATACTTATGATGTTCCTATTTTTAGCTTTTATATTTCCAGTTCCGCATGCAGTAAGATTCAATATCTCTGTAGTGAACAATGTACACACACAAGCACGTATACATGCATACATGCACACACTCATGCACACATACACAGTGGTGCAGTATGATAGGAGAGTAGTGTTAATAAGACAGAGAGAAAAATTTCCATGGTTTAAAATTCATAAACAGGTGTGGGCTGTGTAGTGAGAAGTTTGTTTCTCAACCACACAGTACCAGGTTCAGTCCCACAACATGGAACCTTGGACAAGTGTTAGCCCTGGACGGAGCAAAGCCTTTTGATTGGATTTGGTAGACAGAAACATGTTGTGTGTGTGTGTGTGTGTGTGTGTGTGTGTGTGTGTGTGTGTGTGTGTGTGTGTGTGTGTGTGTGTGTGTGTGTGTGTGTGTGTACCTATCATGAAATATAAATAAACCACTGACTGTGTATATGTGAGATTATTGAGAGAAGAATTGGGACCATGGAGACAAGTTGCATATGAACTAAGAGGTACATGTCTCATTTGTAACACTTCACATGCAGATACAGGATTATTAACCATCTAGTCCACTTTGCTAAGTGGTTGGTTTTTAGGAAGAGCATCCAGCTGTAAAAATTCTTCCAAAACAGTCACAGAAGTCTGGTGCAGGCTTTGGCCTGGCTGGCTCTTGTGGTTCTGTCCCACCTATGCTAGCATGGAACATGGATGTTAACTGATGATGATGATGATGTGTCTGTGTCTTTATGATTGTTTGTCCCTTACCGCCACTTAACAACCAGTGTTTGTTTACGTCCTGTAACTTAACAATTTGGCATGGGAGATCAATAATAAGTACCAGACTTAAAGACAGTACTTAGGTCAATTGATTCCTCTAAAACCCTTCATACCTGTGCCCCAGCATGGCCAGTGTCCAATGACTGAAACAAGTGAAAGTAAAAGAACTACCTCACTTCCCCCACATATGTCTTGTTGGAAATGTATAAATGTGGGTGAATTCTAACATAGGTTTATTTTGAATGAGCATACGGTTCTAATATTAGCAATGATGACAACAGGTGGCATGATATTCAAAATGTGTGTATTAGCACATTAACAGAAAGATACTGTCAACTTGCCAAACTTTCATATATGAGGACAATATTTTAATGAAAGCAGCCAGACTTTTATTTAACTGCCAAGCAACAGAGGCCTGTTTGTGTAAAATAAAGCCCATTGATTTAAGACTTCTTATATTGGGAATTACCATAATCTTTTTATAAAATGTGTAGCAAACCTAGTTCATTTGCAAACAATTCAACCTCAGAAAGAATAAACATATTAAGTTGTCCTCAATGTGTCTGCTTCAAAACCAGAGTTCCAAAATACACTTGTCTGTAAAATACTAATTAGGTAAAAGTTGCAATAAAATATCTTTTAGCTATTTTCTTCTTTTTTTCCTTTTTACCTGTGGCAATCATTGGGCTGCTGCTATACTGAGGCACCACCTTGAAGGGTTTGGGTTGAAGAAATCAACCCCAGAACTTACTCTATCAGTTTCATATGTGAAACTGCTTAGTTATGGAGCTGTAAATAAAACCAACTCCAGTTGTCAAGTGGTTGGTGTGGACACACACACACACACACACACACACACACACACACACACACACACACACACACACACACACACACACACATACACACACTTCTATATATATTCCTCTCTCACTTTCCCTCCCTCCCTCTCTCCCCTTCTCCCCCCTCTCTCTATCTATATATAAATACATACATATACATGTACACATACATGCATATATATATATATACATAGCCTTGGCTATGTCAAGATGGTTTTTTTGTATTCTTCTTTCCCACTTAGATTGTATAAATGTTGCCACAACAGTAATATGTCCATTCTGCTGAAATGAAATTTTCAGTAAATTCTCTGTATCCTTGTGCAGCTGAAGATTGCTCTGCATTTTACATGTAATGTAACGCTCGCATTACTTAAATAAATGGAGTAGCATGAAACGTGCGTACTGCAATAACCTTTAATATCTGTGTTGCTTTTTTTTATTTATATATATATATATATATATATATATATATATATATATATATATATATATATATATATATATAGAGAGAGAGAGAGAGAGAGAGAGAGAGAGATAGGTATCCATCGGTCCCAAAAGAACAAAGATTTGTGCCTGAAGAATTTTATGTCAGCTGCTGAAGGTGGTGCAACATCTGCTGCGGCTGTACAGGCCCACACAGGAGTGGCAGTCTCACATGCAGCGACTGCATTTGAAGAAACTCTCCACTAGTGTTTCTTCGAGTGCGCTTTTCTTTAGTGGTTCCAGTTTCTCTTCCCCTCACTCTATCACCTTATGTAGTACTTAGCTCCAGTGTGAGCAATCATTTGTGACTCCTTCCACCACAAAATCCAGATCTACTGACTTTATATCTTTTTTTACAAACATCCTTGAAGCAAAGATTAGGTTGTCCTTGTGCTCTTATGCCAGTGTACATGACTATCGGACATCTTTCTTTCTTTCTCTCTATTGTAGCTGGAACAAGGAAGACGTGTTCTTGTTTGTCTCCTGTCCTAGCTTGATTTACACATTCACCACCACAACCTCGTTTAGGCTTAGCAGCCCTTCCTGTTTGTTTTCACTGTCTTGTTTGTGTTACCAATTTTGACCCTCTGCAAAATCCCAAATTTTATTTAATTTGTTTTGCGGAAGCAACTGTTTTATCGAAAGCATATATTGTTATTAAATGCTGGAAATACGAGACTAGAAAAACAGTCAACAACTGATGAGGGGTCGTTCTTTATGTTGTTTGTTTTTTTTTTCCATTTGTGCCTTTCATTGTTCGAAAGAATAGTTCATGTTCCATGTACTTGTGCTTCGTACTTTTTTGTTGTACACGTTTCGTGATGTCCTGTGCCCACATATGCATATATATATGTATATATATATATCTATATATATAAAAATGAGAATGTGTGTCTGTCTGTCTGTGTGTGTGTGTGTGAATCCCTAAAACTCGAGAACTACGCAACCAATTTCATTCAAATTTTACACATGCCTTACTTAGGGTTCCAGTTGTGTTTTAGTCAAAAAATTTTTTTAACTTCTTGCAGAGTTCGAGCCCACGGCAACATAATATCTCCTCCACTATTTAAGTATTACGTGTCAAAAGTGAAACAAAAACACTCATGTCAAATACTTTCACTTTAAAAATGAAACTATTCCACTAACTGAAACAATCACATTTCGATACTGTAATGACAGATACTTTCAGAGAGAGAGAAAGAGAGAAAGAGAGAGAGAGAGAGAGAGAGAGAGAGAGAGAGAGAGAGAGAGAGAGAGAGAGAAAGAGAGAGAGAAAGAGAGATGCATATGTATACATATAGATGTATATGTACACGTATATGTATAGATATATATATAGATATAGATCTATATGCATACATGTATATGTATACATATGTATAGATGTATATATATATATAGATGTACATGTAATATGCACACATACATATATATACATGCATACAGATATCTATACATATATACACCCATCACACACGTACACATGCACACAAACACACACATTAGTCATTTGTTTTCTTATCCAAAACTACGTCAAAAGTACTGAATGGATCTTTATGAAATTTGGAAATTATATTCTATGCATAACGGCCATAACTCCCATGAAAATTCATATATTTTTAATGTTGATGAAATTTTAACCCGAACATAACAGATGAGCATTATTTGTAATTCAACGGTACAACAGTGTAAGACTACCCTTTCAGATATACTTACATTGTGATTTCTGCAATGTGGTGCATAAATTGTCAAGTACATGAGACGCATCTTTGCCTCCACTGATTCACTTGCAAAGTGTTGAGTAAAATTATTTCGTTGCAGACCTCCTTTGAGTCTTTTTATTATCACTGCGACACACATAGTCCCCAGTTGGTAACATTGATTTCAAGACCTTCCCAGATGAGAGACTGGTTGTTCTAAGACATTTATCGATTGTAAATTTTGTCTGCAAATTGGAAATTATATTCTATGCATAACGGCCATAACTCCCATGAAAATTCATATATTTTTGATGTTGATGAAATTTTAACCCGAACATAACAGATGAGCACTGTCTGTAGCTGGTCTTCTCTTGGAAGAGCCCTGCTTCTCACATGGACAACTGTATGTTGGCTGCTCAAGAGTGGGCAGCAAAAAAAACCTATTTGCATATGCTCCACAAGGGAAAACAAGGAACATTGTTTACAACGAGGTGTTATAATCACAACAGCAAGAAAGTATGTACATGATCACCTTCTTTTACGAAACTTCATTGACTTTCATATATTTATATTGATATACATATATATACGTGTGTTTGGGTGCGTGTGTGTGTGTATATATATATCTATATCTCTATATATAAAGAACTACACAACTCTCTTTTACAAACCCCGTGAAAATACATATATTTCATATGTCAAAGAAATTCAAGCAATACATATAACACCAAAGTTAAAAACATTCCCAACAATTCCACAATCCCCAACCTCCAGAGCTATTGAAGAAACTGTTAGCATCAACTGATCAAGATTCCTAACATTTGCAAAACAAAATTAGACAATACGATGCTGTACTACAGATGACATCATTTGGAACCACAAGAGATTTAACTGAGGCAGCATTCATCCAAACTTTCAAGATCCAACCTCAGATTTATCATCGCATTGTCTCTCTACTACCTCTGTCAAATGAATCACCAAAATTGGCCTTTCATTATTTATAATCTGTACCTGTTTGTTTGGTTACGAAATAAAATACACAAAACGTGTTTCTGAATTATGTGTATTTACTTTATATACATATGAGTTGAAAACTTTCTTCTAGCATTCCACTTAATGTCTATGTTCCATGCTGGCATGGATTGGAGAGTTATTAATGTAGAAATATGGTATCGTAGCTACTAACAGTTGAGGGTTGCGTAGTCTAGACGGCGTTTTTAGATTTCATTATTCTCTTTAACCTGGGCAAAGCCGGGTATTTCTGCTAGTATATATATATATATATATATATATATATATATACACAACTTAGTCTCCTAGGTAACAGACGCTATCTATTACTTCTAATGATCTATCTGAGCATTTGAGAAGTTTGTGTGTATGTGTGTGCGCGCGCGCGCTGTGTGTGTGCGCGCGTGCGCACGCTGTGTGTGTGTGTGTGTGTGCGTGTGTGTATACATACTATGGGCTTCCACACATTCTGTCAGTCAAATTCACTCACAAAGCATTGGTAGAAGACTCTTGTCCAAGTTACCACACAGTGTGGTTGAATATGAATACAAGATCACATGGTTGCAAAATGAGCTTCTTAACAACTGGCCATGCTTGTACCTTATGCAGGTCATTATATATATTCAGGTCTGAGACAGACCTGAAGCTGATCTGGAGTGGAGAAGGCATGTTGTTGAGGCTACAAATGGCAATGAAAGGACTCTGGCAAGCACAATTGATCAACTGATTGACTAAATGATTAATCAAACAATTGATTAGTTAATTGATTAAACAACTACCCCCACCCATTATCTTCATCATCATTTACCATCTGTTTTCCATGTTGGCACCGGTTGGACAGTTTGACTGGTGCTGGTAAGGCCAGAGGCTGCACCAGGCTCCATTGTCTATTCTGGCATGGTTTCTATGACTGAATGCCCTTCTTAAAACCAACCACTCTATAGAGTGTACTGTACGCTTTTAATGTAGCACCAACATGAGTGCTTTTAATGTGGCACCAGCACAAGTACTTTTAACATGGCACCAACACCAGTATCAATTCTGCAGTGGCGGACGGGTCTTCTTGAGTACAGCCGTGTGCCAGATATCTTAGAACTTAATCATCTCTTCTGTAAGGCTCAGTCTCTTGAAATCAGCCCTTGATACTTTGTCCCATGTCTTCCTAGTTTCCCTCTTCCACAAGTTCCATCCACTTTTAGTGATCGGCACTTTTGTATGCAACTGTCTAATGATAAAGAAATGAAATTGAACTAGTGTGTGTGTTTATTATTTGTGTAATGATGTATTGATTCTCTTAAGATACAACAACGTATATATGTACATATGTATGTGTGTGTGTATGTGTGTGTGTGTGTACATCATTTTATAAAAAAAGCATTTAGGTAGTTTTTACTAATTTAATTACCATAATTATATTAGATGTAATTATAAGGTTCATAGCTCAGTGGTTAGAGTGTCAGGCTCACAATCATGTGGTAGTGAGTTCAATTCCTGGACTGGGCTGTCTGTTGTATTCATGAGCAAGACACTTTATATAACGTTGTTCCATTTCACTCATCTGTAAAAATGAGTTGTGATGACACTGATGCCAAGCTGTATTGGCCTTTGCATTTCCTTTGGTGGCATGGAGAGTTGAGGCTGGTATGCACGGTGACTGCTGGTCTTCCATAAACAACATTGCTTGGAGGGTAACTTTCTAGGTGCAATCCCATGGTCATTCATGACTGAAGGGGGTCTTTACCCTTTAACCGTTACCCATTAAATATAATAAAGAAATATGATAGATTACAATAAAGTATATATTATGTAATTGTAAAATCTTTGCTACCTGCCTACCTACCTATCTATCAACCTACCTATCTATCAACCTACCTATCTATCAACCTACCTATCTATCAACCTACCTACATACATTTTGAAGCATCTTGGGCAAAGTTTAGCTACAAAGTTACGAGAAAAGGCAGTATTTATATAAATAATGATGTTTTTCTTTATAAAAAATAAATCCAAAGTTACTTCTGAGCTTAAATGCAAAATTATAATAAATAATTGTTTCTGATTAAGGCAGAAAGCCAGTAATTTTTTTAGTCAATATCATTGACCCCAGTACCAGACTGGGACTTTATTCTAGTGACCCTGGAAGGATGAAAGGTAAAGTTGATCTCAGCAGTATATGAATTTAGAATGTAAAGAGCGGGAAGAAAGTAACAAGGAAAAATAAGAATGAAACATAAATGCAAAATGATATAAAAAGAATAAAACATGAAAGATGGCAATGTCTATCGCAATAATACAACCTGTACAATGGCAGTCCTCCTGTTTTGGTGTTTTACAAAATGGAGATGAAATCTTGAAGATTTAGATTTTCAGCACATCATCTATTCATAGCAATTGTTCCTAAACTGTCCAGGCTGTTGACAATATAGATATTCAAAGCTAAGTCTTGATTACCTGCAGTTTGAAAAAAAAAAAACTGCACTACAGCTTGCACAACATACAGAAAGTGTTATAGAATTTAAAGTAGTTTGGAGAGATATAAGACAGCATCTCAAAAGGGATGCCAAAGCCTAGGTAACTCAGTCAGTGAGTTCAAGGTGCGTAATTTCCACTCAGTGAGATGATTTACATTGTGTCACTCTGCCTTCAAGTCATCCAAGTTCAGTTAATGTATCTGTCATGAATTTGAGAAAATCAATGTTGAGAAACAGGTATAAGTTTTGGGATAAAGACAGGGAAGAAATTCAAAACATTAAAATTTTCCAAAAAGTGACAATGGAGCTATAAGCAAACCCAATCCAAAGCAAAAAAGAAGGTCTCATAATGAAAATTGGTAAAATAATTTCCTCTATTTGTTTGCTGGCTTTCAACAACCTCACTACTCACTCAGTTCTCCAAATGCTATGGCACTTTTCCTCCAACTAGTTGTTCTGAATAAATCCAGTGGCCTGTTACTTGATCATATGTTGTGTAACTTCATTGGTTAGCTTATTTCACTCTACATCAAAATACTCCATGCAACAGGATATCAGTTTGCTTAAAGGGTAAAGGGTAATGACCTCCTTTGGTCACAAATGACCATGGGATTGCACCCAGAAAGTCCGGACAAGGTTGTTTGTGGAAGACCAGCAGTTGCTTATGCATTCCAGTCTCCCCTCTTCATGCCATCGATGTTGTCCAAGGGAAAGGCAAAGGCTGTTACAGCTTGGTACCAGTGACATCACAGCTCATTTCTATAGCTGAGTGAACCGGAGCAACATAAAATAAAGTGTCTTGCTCAAAAACACAACACACAGCCTGGTCCAAGAATCAAATTTACAACTGATGCTCTAACCACTGAGTCATGCACCTTCACATATCAATTTGCTTACTACATTCATAACCAGTGAAGAAGATTGTAGCATCTTTGTCAGAGGCTTAATTAGTAGGACTTGTTCAAAGAGGATGGGAAGAACATGAAAATTTGATGCCAAAAGTGATAGAAGCAGTTTGTTCTCAATTTGTTTCTCTGATGATTTATCTTAAATCAGGGGTTCTCAAGCTGACATATATCAGTTCCCCTATGCCCAACACATGGAAGTTTACACTTCACAGAATAACATTCACTGTGTATCAGACAAGTTTATCAGGTGCACATTTTTTTCCCCTATAACTGCTGAAAGTATTGATATACATTGGGTTGAGCCAATAGAGAGAAAAAGTCTCCCACTACTTTTACATTTTTTTATGTAGTTATAATGGTAAAAGTTAGGCGTCAGAGGTTACCATTTGTAATGGTAGATGCAGTTATTCGTTTTGAGTGGTTATTCAAATGTAACAGGTGTGATGTTGCAGATGTGAAGGAAGAACAATGGTCAAAGCTGATGTTGACACCAAATTTTTATTTACTGTTACTTTATGTATAGCTACACACGACAGCAGGCATGTATAGCATAAGTGGAAAAGCATGTGAGGTTAAGAGAGTTAACTTCTTTTTGTATAACTGTGTACATGTTGTCGTCATTGTAGTAATAAAAAAGGTAGAGACAGAGTGATGTTGCAGAGAAGAGAAAGTGAGCTAGTGGAAGTGAGAGTGGTGGAATGAGGCAACTACTTCGTTGGTGAGTTACCATAGTTGTGCCTTTTCATTCAGAGATGGCATTTCAGTCAGCTGGTCAGCCAACTCCCCTGTTAGTTGGTTCTCACTGACTGATTTTGCCCTGTATGCTGCTAGTATTTATTAGAATTGCAGACCAGCCAGAAAGAGAGAAATATTGTCGAGAACAATAGATCTGTTCGATAAAGGTCACCCTTATCTAATTTCAACTTTTGGTGGCATAGAAGAGGTCAAGAGTTAAACTGAGAATACATAAATTGTTTTGGCAAAGCAATATGTTGGATGTAACTGCTGTCAACCATTGTTTTTCTGTGAGAAAAATGCTGTTGCAATGTTAAGGGAAATTGGCAGATTCAGGTTCGAATCTACTCTATGCATAAAGAAGTCACTACATAGTCAAATGCACCAGGTTGAGTTAATGGGCAGGGTAGTGAACAGAGATTGTTGGAACACCAGTGGGTTTTTTTCTTTGCACATGACCACAGGACCATCAGTAATACAATAATGGATATCAACACAAAGAGAGTTCAGCATCAACTATATGCACTTCAGAAGCAATTTAACATCAAGATTAAAAGCTGATATTCAAAAAATTCTTCACGGGCAATATTGTCAAAAATATAGTTCAGAGCAAGTGAAAGCCATTCAGTTTTTTAAATACCCCTCATTTCATTCGCAATCAATGCAAATGAATCTCACTTAGATACTTCTTGAATTAGTACTTTTATCATTACTGATATCATAACAAAAAGAAACTCATTTTGAATAGTTTTTTCTCTGCTTTCGTGGATTCTGATGACTCTCTGTTGCCATCCAATTCCATTATTGTGAATTGGAATTGGAAGCTTGAGTCATAGTGAATCTTTCATTAGCTGAATACACAACAATGAATGTCACTCCTATGACGGTGCAGATACTCTCTTGATAGAGCTTGGTGATCCTGACCATTGATCTTCTAGGGTTTCTCTGCTCAGCATCAATGTAAAAAGCTGAGCTCTTCCACTACCACTTCACAAATTGCCATGCTGCAGTCCCATGACTTTGCTGTATCCTGGCAGGGTGGCTGAATGGGTGCTCTGCCTTGCCAAAGGGCAGCCTGTAACTATGCAGGGCATAGTCATCACTCCATGAGGTATTTTCAAAATACCCACAAACTGAATACTATGATGTATTGGCATCAGAGACCCTCTATTATCCACTCTCTAATGAAAGGGTCGAGCATCAATATAAAGCCCATTATTTCTCACATAACTTTATTTTCATACACATAACTGTATTCTCAGTTTAACTCTTGACCTCTTCTATGCCACCAAAAGTTGAAATTAGATAAGGGTGACCTACATTGAACAAATCTATTGTTCTCAACAATATTTCTCTCTTTCTGGCTGGTCTGCAATTCTAATAAATACTTGCAGCATACAGGGCAAAATCAGTTAGTGAGAACTGACTAACATATCAACATCATTCATATCTTTGGAAAATCACTTGTAGTGCAGTGATTCATAAAACAGAAGCTAAGACAGGTAGGTAGTGCCTATTTTTGTGAATTTTTAAACTTGCTTCATATAAGCTTTGGTGGCACAGGACAGCACATGAATATTTCCTTCCCTCCACAATGAAGCAGGTTTATTATAGAATTGAGATTTCTAGGAGATAGCCAAAGCACCCTTTTACCCAGCAATATCACCCTAGTCAAGAAAGCCTATTTCTGCTAAACAAGCAAACAAGTTAACCAATCAATCAATTTATCTAAGTACCAACCTACCAGCCTGTCTGTCTAACTATCTGTGTGTGTGTATGTGCATGTATGTGTGTGTGTAGTCACAGACACACACACACAATGGGAGAGACAAATATTAGAGAGCAGAACTTTAGCAGGCCATAAATGGAAAATGGCCAAATATAATGCTACTTGGCATGAATGAAATTTTAACTTTTTACATTTCTCTTTCAGACAATCTGGTGCATGAAATAAACTGGCATGTCATGCTTGTGAGTCTAACTGCCAAACATAACAAGAAACTTCATGTTCAAGAGCACAAACATGTTGGAAAACTCTGAAAGGGATATGTCTAACAAAGAGGAAGAAACATTCACAGTATTCAACCACTGTCAAGATGGCTACATTCATCCAGCTGGTCCAGTATATCATTAATGATAACCCTAGAAAGTTGAAGGCCATCACTGAGCTGCACAAGGTAAATGAGTCTACAGTCAGATATGTAGTGCATGAGAATATCAGAGCCAAACTCTATGTGATAAGGACAGGATACTTCATGTACTCACCTTAGATTAAAGCACTTGTTAAATGAGCTCAAGCACCCCAAGGAACCTGTATTATTTTGGTTCTTCTCTGATAAGAACTTTGACCCAAACCTGGAAGGAAACAGGATGTGTGTGTGTGTGTGTGAGGGTGTCTAATCTTAGTGAGTTTTGTTGGAAGAAACTGAAAAGAAGCTTGCTGTTGTTGTTGTTGTTGTTGTTGTTGTGTGTGTGTGTGTGTGTGTGTGTGTATGTGTGCATGTATGTGTGTGTGGATATGCAGGTGTGACATTGCATCTTAACTATAAACAAGTGGCTCTACACAAATTCAATGTAGGTAACTATGAAGATGCACCCAACTTTCTGTCAGTTGTGGCCACAAGCAATGAGGGCTACATCATGCTGCCTCACCTCGTCCTGCAAAACTTTAGGAATCAATGCCATCACTTCCTCAAAGATGCTGAACACAAAATTCAAGCCTGGATCAAAGGCAGATCAAGAAGGCTACATGTCTTCCAGCAGGACTTGTTCCCTCCTACATGGCTTACATGACCTAAGAGTAACTGATTGCAGCTTCTCATGCAGTTTCTCAACATAGGGACTCTTAGCTATCCTAACTGGTGTGGTATGGGAGAAGAGATCATCCATTGCAGTATTAGCATCTCATTGGTGGCTGCTGCTGTGGAACTGATGGGCAGCAAAGGTAGAGGATACTTCATCCTAGGTTGTAGTCACTTCTAGAACTGTGATGGTATCTTGATTGAGGTTGATGGTATGCTTGTTGGATGGTATGTTTATTTAATGGTGCCATTTTTCTGAGGGACTTCAGTTTTTTTTCTGTTTGCTATTTTTGCTTTCCATATGCATTGCTTTCTTCTCAGACAACAGGTGCACTCTATACACCTTATCTTCATATCTGTCTAACTATATCAGTGTATATATTGTAGGGAATTAGTATAATGGTACACCCCTCCCACGTGACGAATGGAATAACCTAGTCACTATAAGTAAAGAGAAGTACATGAAGTACCAGTATACGTAGCAGGTGGTCAGTTGTTTTCACAGCTCCTCCGAATTTCTTTTGTCTGTTTATCGTGAGTTATATTTTGCTGTTTTACTTTGCTGTTTATTACTTGTTTCATGTTCAAACGCTTTGTTAATTTGTTTTGCTGCTTTGCGACAGACTGTTGACACTTTCCCTCTTTGAAGAGGAGGGTTAACCAAGTATGATGCAATACAAAGACTTCACCGCCTTGGAGCTATCGTCTTTGAAGGAGGAGTTGTTAAGGTCAATCGATGAAATAAACGAGCAAATGAAGAAGAAGAGGAACTTTGCAGATGTTACAAGGAGCCAGAATAGCGAAATTGACTTGTAAAAGTTGGAGTGTTATAAAGATATTCTAAGTAGAGAAGGATACGATGTAAAGGTGTGTCCCCCTCAAGAGATAACAACTAATACAAAAGAAAGAACAATAATCTATAGAACATATTCAGCAGAAGCAGGAAAAATAGAAATTACGGCAATGACGCAAATTGAAAGAGCATTAAGACAAATCTGGCAAGAAATTACATATCTTGCCAGAGGAACAAAATATGGAATGGTAGAGGTGTGTTTCTGAGAGGCAGCTACTGCTAGGCTACATTTGGCAACCCCGTTGAAAAATGGAGAAGTGGTACTTCTATTCACATACCTTGGGAGATGTGCTTCCAGGGTTAGGGTAGAAGGCATACCACCGGAAATTGATGTGACCTGGATAGCAGCCATTGTACTACTCGGAAACGAGGAAAAAATAATGGTTCACCAAGCCACAAAAACAGAATACAAAAACTGGAAAGGACAGACCCTGAATATGATTATCCAGAGGTTGCCAGAAAACATCGAAAATTTGACCCAAACTGTCACGATAGAAGATTTAATAATAAGGGTCAAGGTGGAGGGCAGGATCCTGCGATGTTACAAGTGTGGCCTAAAAGGCCACATTAGAGTGGACTGCCCTTTGTTGACCAAAAAGCCCCAGGAAGGACCAGTGAAAAAGGAGGAGGTCATGCCACCAGCAACAACAGAAGAGGAAAATAAAGAAAGGAACAACGAATGGGAAATGGCTGGTAAAAGAAAGAGAAGGAAAAGGAAAAAGGCATGTCATGTGGATGTAGACCCCCACCCCACACCAATCCAACACCCATCCACACCGTCTTTGCCCCATCTTCCCCCTACAGACACCAAACCTCCCCACTCCTCTCAGACACTAAGAATACACACAAAAAACCCCAAACTTTCCCTCCCCAGCCGAGGAAAAAATAATTATGTGGTGAAGTTTGACAAGTAAAATGAGGAACTTATCGAGGAAGTGAGCACATGAGAAGACTGTATGTTCAAGCACATATACTGATATACAAGGGTGGTATTGTTGCTGGTGACCCAGGAGCAATTATCAAAAGTAATGGAATACAAAGCATGGATATAAGTACTGGAAGATAAAGATGGACATAAGTCACCTACCATACTACATAGACTATATGGATCTTCTAGAGGAATACAAAGTTGACATTTTTTCTGGAACTCAGATCAAAGTGAGATATAAATGAAGCCGCTTGGAGGTGGAGCCGAATAGCTTCATTACATTTTTCATTTTTTTCATTGTACACCTCATTTTGCTATCATACACTTTTCTTTTTTTTCTTCTTTGTTGCTTGTCCCTATATGTCTTGTATTGTCCCCTCTGTGTAGCCCCTTGTGTGTAATAAAAAATCAGAGTACGTAGCAGGTGGTCAGTCGCTTTCACAGCTCCTCCGAGTTTCTTTTGTCTGTTTATCATGAGTTATATTTTGCTGTTTTACTTTGCTGAATCAGTATGACACAGTCTGACAAAGCTGGACCAGTAACCATTTTGATATTAACCTGCTTGAAACCCTCCTTGGTTTTATGATACAAACTTTCAGCTTTAAAGTGATCTGAATCAAAACCTTCTATCACAATTTCATGTTACTTTATCTTCCAAATAACAGCTTAATAATACTTTCAAGTTTTGGCACAAGTTTAGCATTTTCAGGGGAGTGGTAAGTTGATTAGATTGACCCCGAAAGGCAAAGTTGGCCTTGGCGGAATTTGAACTCAGAATGTAAAGATGGATGAAATGCTGCTAAGCATTTTGCCAGTTCCCTACTTTAAACTACAGCTAAATGACAAGAAGTTACTCTACTAACTTCATTTTTTTCCAAAATCAATTGAAACAAAGATAGTGTATTTCACTGGAAATATAACAAAAGTGTTAAATTATGTGCGATCCATCAGGGGGCTTCCTCACAATTTCTATCTATCCAGTTTCACATGCAAAGCACAGGTCAATTTGAGTTCATAGTAAGAGACATATGCCAAAGATTTTATGAAGTGTAATCAAAACTACAGGTGATAAGTGGCAGCTCATGATTGAGTAGTAGTTTGGGAAAAATCACTAACTCTTTAGCATTTAAACTGGCCATATCCAACCAAAATATTCTTCTTGTTTTATGTTCAAACTGGCCAGATCTGACCTCTCACACCTACCCTAGAACGTCATTCTAAAAATATACAGTCACATCATTGAAATCCCAAATATACAAGATAATTCGTGATTAATTCAAAATAAGTGAACATATGAGCATCATATTTGACAAAGTTATATGAATACTAAAAGGTTAAGATTTATAGTGTTAAAAACACAGCATACTTCAGAGCTAGGCAAAACAAAATGGTCTTGGAAGTGAAAATAAAAGTGGCAAATACAGTACTTAGCAGTTTTGCTGCTAAAGAATGCCATGCACTTATCCCACTTCTGAAGTGAAATTGAAATCAACTAGTTTGAAGTATATAAAAATAGTGTAAAAACTATTTATTTGCTGGTTTGCAACTGCATCACAGTAGGATAAATTCAAATTATGCAATAGAAATAGCTTGTAATGTACACATTACTGATACCACGTACAACATGTATGTTGTTTAAAAACTAGGAGCTATGGTTATGTTCAGGAAAGATCCCTTTGAAGATATAGTATTTAAAAACAGTATACTTCAGGCACACTATATTTTTAACTAAAATTACAGGTTAGGGGCCCATAGTTGATATATGTGCAGTGAGAAGTTAGTGTGTTGTTGGCTGCTGGTTTTATTTTGCTTATTAAATTTAGAGTTTTCATCATCATTTAACATCCGCTTTCTATGCTGGCATGGGTTGGACAGTTTAACTGAGGACTGGCAAGCCAGAAGGCTGTGCCAAGCTCCAATCTCATTTGGCAAGGTTTCTACAGCTGGATGCCCTTCCTAATGCCAACTACTCTGAGAGTGTAGTGGGTGCTTTTTATGTGCCACTGGCACAAGGGCCAGTCAGGTGGTACTGACATCGACCACACTTGAATGGTACTTCTTATATGCCACCGGCATGGGAGCCAGTCAGGTGGCACTCGCAATAACCATGCCCGAATGGTGCTTTTTACATGCCAGTCAGGCGGTTGACTTCACTTGACTCAACAGGTCTTTGCAAGCACAATTTATTGCCCAATGATAGAAGGGTACTCTTAAATGGGCCGGTTATGCTGCATTGGCATAAGTCACTTAGCTTGCCGAGTCTTCTCAAGCACAGCATATCTCCAAAGGTCTCGATTACTTGTCATCACCTCCATGAGGCCCAACGTTCAAAGGTTGTGCTTCACCACCTCATCTCAAGTCTTCCTGGGTCTACTTCTTCCACAGGTTCCCTCCACAACAAAGAATAACTATGGCTTATGTGATCAGAGAATGCACACACATACGTATATGTATTTTGCTTTTTTATTTGGATTAAAAATGTTACCAATGGTTTCATGTGGAAAGGATTTCCACAGTCTTCAAACGGTCCCCTCAAGAATGCTGATACTTGCCTCCATTTTGGTATTCTCATCCAAAATGAAGGCAATTCACAAACATAAAAAATTTACTCACCAAATGCTGTGTTGAGGACTCATTCTCACTGTTTGATACTATATATATGTGTGTGTATATTGGGCATATTCTCTGAGTAAACATAATTGGCTAAGCATTAATGAATTGGCATCAAAAGGCTTTATCACAATTATTTATGTCCACACACACAAATTGTATACACATATTCTCTACTTTAATAATTGAGTACTTATACCTTCATCAGATCAGAAAGGGCAGCAACATGATCCATAGACCTAAGACTTGGCCTAAATGCTTGCAACAGAGTTGATTCCATAAAAGCACCCATGTGCTAGGTGCTTGTATTGTGTTTCCCACATTTCACTCAAAAAAATCTGTCAACATAAGGCTATAACAGAAGATAAGGAAACCACAGAAAGTCCTTCATACACACACACACAATACTAACACATAGCATATGGGTGCCATTATGGAATCCACTCTGAGTAGGGCTGGAGCAATGTGAAGTATAGTGTCTTGGTCAAGAGCACAGCACATTACTTGGTCCAGGAATCAAACTCATGACCTTATAATTGTGTGCCCAACACCCTAACCACAAGGCCATGCACCTTCACACAGACATATACATTCAACGATGGCTTAGCTGACTGAAACTTCAAAGTCATCAACAACAAATTTTTTGTATAACAATAAATATATGTGTGCGTGTGTGTATATATATAAGTAAAAGCACCCACTACACTCTTGGAGTGGTTGACATTAGGAAGGGCACCCAGCTGTAGTAACCATGCCAAATAAGATAGAAACCTGGTGCAGCTCCCCAGTTTACAGTCAAACCATGCTAGCACAAAAAAAACGGACGTTAAATGGTGATACATACACACACATTATATACATGCATACTCTACATTTTGTATAGTGCACATTTTATGACTTGCTTTTATTACTGTGACTGGTGGGAGGAAGGAAGGCAGAGATCTGACAAGAATGCTTACAACAGAGCAGCATCTAGCAAGGACACCCATAGTTCAGGTAGCGGTGCTACATTTCCCAAATTTCAATGAAGGCTTTAGTTTAAGGTGACAGCTGGCAGGGTCAGAGTCACTGACCTTCTTGAGAATGGGACATACTGTTGTATGTCTCCTAAGATTGTGATAAATACTTGTAAACAAAGATTGAAGAGTTTCATGAGGATAGGAGTTCAATCTTAGGTGTTTGAGAGTAAAGAAAGTTACCTTGCTTGGAGATTGGCTTCAAGCAAATAGAAGTGTTTTTACGCTTGGTATGTATATACTTGTACACAGTGGTAAAACTGATGGACTGGAAAAAAATTTGCAGAGAATGTGCATTATAGAATTGAAATATAATGCAGGAACATTGGTTGAAAAGTTAGATGAGATGATTTAGAAATTTTGTTGGAGAACCTTTCAGTAAGGAACTAAAAGGACTGGCTAACATTTTAGAAATTTCCTTTCATTCACTGTTAAGAGGAAATGAAAATTGCAACAATTCAGATATTCCATTTTGTAGAGAATGCACTATCTTATTTGTTGGCATATTTTTTATTCTTGATATCATAAATAACAATGTCATAAACATAGGTTTTAATACTATAATCAACATGGACAAAATAAAAACAATAAATATCACATTTATAAGGATTTGAAAATATATTTTCTTTAAACTGCTTTTGACTTGGCTACCATCAACCACATAATGCTTCAGCATTTAAACTGGCCATATCTGGCCCAAATATTCTGTTTCATGTTCAAACTGTCCTCTCTACACCTACCCTTTAAAAAAAAATCATTGAAATCTCAAAGCTACAAAATAATGCGTGATTAATTCAAAACAATTTGAATAAATAAGTATTATACATGACAGAGTAATCTGAATGCTAAAGGATTAAATGGAGATGATGGCTATCTCATGAGCATGTGGTTATGTTCCATGCTCACTAGATAATCATCATTTTCATTGAATGTACAAAGCTATCTTGTTGTTTATGTTTCACTTGCTGCATGATAACCTTTAACATTTAGTAGTCAAATATTGTCAATAAATTATGTAACATCAATGTAAATAGCTAGTGAATATACATTTTCAAGAAACTGCAAATCTGAACATACAATAACCATGTTTGTAATTTTATATTTTATGGTTGCATCAACAAAAGTTTTAATAAGATGTTTTATGTAAAAAATGATAGGAGAATAATTTAAGACAAAACAAGCTTTATTTAAATTTCAGATAATTAAGAATATTCACAAGTCATGAAGGGAGTGTACAAAAAATAAAAAAGTAACAGAATACTCCCATTGATTGAAAACAAAGTTTAAATCATAATATACATGAGATATATATGAAAGAATCTAAACAAACATGAAAATTTCATTATATCATTTAGTGTCTGCTTTCCACACACATATATACACATGAATAATATAAGATGTGGATTCAGAGAATTGTGCAGCTATCACAGAAAGCTCCTGTTATGGACTCAGCTATCAGTCTACATAGCAATCGATTAGAAAGAAATATAATGTAGTGTCTATGTAAATGAAAATTCAGAAGATCTGCTTGATGAAATTATTTCATGAAGAGAAAATAAAGTTATAAAGTCAGGAGATATGAGAGGTGAATATATATATTTATTTAACCATGTGACTTCCAAAGGGTTATGGCTGTTTCACAACCATCTTTATGTAGTATTAATTTAAGTGTGGAAGAAATTAGTGTACATGTTTGCATTAATAAGTATGCTCAGCATTATATAATACAATCGCATATTTATAAATTATTGCAAATAAAGAGAGCTAGCTCATTGGATCACTGGAACATCATGTTTACACCAACAATTCAACTCTAAATATACACACAAAATTTCCTCTTTATATACACAATGGAAGGCTGAAACTGGACAAAGATTAATTTGGTCAGTAAAAGTAAAGATATATCCTTTCATATCAATTAAGTTAAAGCACTAGATGGAAATTTAAGGAATTGACTATGCTTAATGTTAACAAAAAAGAAAAGAGGAAGTAAAAATAAATAACATAAAAAGAATATAAAAAAACTAATAATATAAATGAATTTTTTAGATCAATTATGTAGATGAGTAAGTGGGGAACAAAACAGCTGGAAATTTAAAGATTCCACAGAAATTGTGGATGAATGGCAGGTCAAGTAAAACCAAGAAATGGTATTCAACAAAAGTAAATTTCAATACAGGGTTAACAAAGTCACAAAACCTCACAGAAGGCATTTGAACCTTCATGAATTTTACACATTCTAACTACACCTCAAACATACTTTCCAGCACAGTGAACTGGAGTCAAACAAAAACCATACACATGCATACATAGAAGCACATATATACATACACACATAAATATACATAGAAAACACACAGATTGATCCATTTATATATATATATATCTTCCTTTTTCTAATTCTCCTCCTCCTCTTTTCGTTTTTTTTTCTCTCTCATCCTTTCTCTAATTCTTTTCCTCTCCCCTTTGTTGTTCTCTGTCTGTCCCTCTCTCTCCCTCCTTCACTCTTCTGCCTTTGTTCTCTCGTTGCTCTCGTTGCTTGCACATAACAATTCGCCATCTTTCTTTTCCTAACTTGAATTTCTTTCTTTCTGATCAGCCACAGGGATAAGATGCATTCTTGTCTATCTCCTGTCAGAGCTTGTTCCCCCGCGTTCATCAACTCACCTTGTTCTGGCTTAACAGCCCTTTCTGTTTGTTTTCACTGTCCTGTTTTTGTTACTAACTTTGACTCTCTGCAAAATCCCAAATTTTATTTAATTTGCTTTGCAAGCGCAACTGTTTTGTCGAAAACGTATCTTGTCGTGAATTGCTTGAAATACGAAGTAGAAAAACAGCCAACAACTGATGATGGGTCATTTTTTTATGTTGCTTGTCTTGTTTTCCATTTGTTTCTTCTGTTGTTCACATAAAAAGTTCATATTCCATGTTTTCGTATTTCATGTTGTTTATATTCTGTGGTGTCCTGTACCCATATATGCATGTGTATATACATATGTATGCATATATATTTATATATTATTTATATTATATATATATATGAAAAAAATTTGTGCATATTTAGAGTTGAATAGTTGGTTGGTGCAACCATTATTCCAGTGACCTGATGAGCTAGCTTTTTTTATTTGCACTAGTTTGTGAATATACAATTGTATTGTATAATGTTGGACATACATATTAAAGCAAACATGTATGCATACTTCCTTTCACACTGAAATCAATACTACATGAAGAAGGTTGTGAAACAACCATAAGCCAATGGAAATCACATGGGTAAATAAATATATATTCACCTCTCATATCTTCTGAATTTATGGTTTTATATATGAATATATATAAGATCTCATTCATATATCCTATTATGGTATGCTGAAATACATTTTAAGGTTTGTGTATTTATTCATAATATAATAATTGTACAGTGATCTTAAATCTGATATATGAAAATACATTTCTCAACTACTTACAATGTCAAATAAATCAATATTATTTCTTCCCCTTCTGGAAATGTTTTAAGTAAAATATAGATTATTTTGAAAAATGCTTTAATTAAAAATATCACAATGATAAGCGATGAATGTAAATGATGTAAAAATATAGTTATGGAAAGTTATTATTACACTGTTAAATGTTCTTCCTTTTGTATTTACATTTATGGTTATGTAAAAAATATTTTTTCAAGGGGTGATTTTCGACAGTGGTATTCTCCTGTTTTCATACATATATGTATAGTTAGGGGACTTCTTTTTCTGAGAAAATGACTTACCACAGATATCAGTCACATGTCTTCAATCAGTATGAATACGTTTATGTGTAGTCAAACAACTTTTTTGCTTGAATGATTTACCACAGATATCACAGTGATATAGTTTCTCTCCTATATGAATATACTTGTGTCTAGTTAAGTTGCCAATCTGAGAGAAAGAAATACCACAAATATCACAGTTATATGGTTTGTCTCCTGTATGAATGCGTTTATGGTTGATCAAGGTACTTCTATCAGAGAATAATTTACCACAGATATCACAGTGATATGGCTTCTCTCCTGTGTGAATATATTTGTGATTAGTTAAGTGGCATTTTTGAGAGAATGATTTACCACAGATATCACAGTGATAGGGCCTCTCTCCAGTATGAATGCGCTTGTGTCTAGTTAACACACTACTTTCAGAGAAAGATTTACCACAAATATTACAGTGGTATGATGGCTTTCTAATCTCTTTCAGCACTTCATCATGAAAACCAATCCTTTTACAGTTAACACTGATATCACATAATTCATTTTCCATAATGTTTCCTCTCTCATCACAGTTAATAGACATTTTTTTTGTTTTGTATTTTATTCTTAATAATTATTTCTTCTATATTTCTATGAATTGTTATCTTTTCTAATATCTGAAGAGGTTGCACACTCTTTTGCAAATTTGTTCAAGATTAATTAGAATGCAAAACCAGCTTGTACATATTTCAGATAATGAAATACTGAAATTTTGCTATTACTTAGCTTTTCAGAAAATATTTCACAGTAATTCTACCATAGATTTATATGAATAAAGTTATATCTGTTCTTTAAAAGATGATAAATATTGTTGAAGTATCTGAATTAAAAAAGTTCTTTACTGCAAATGTCTTCTGATAATCTGAAATAAAAGAGAAAATGTATAACATTTAAAGGATGCTTAAAAAGTAGAGAAGCAATAAAATTTTTATTGTATTTCTATATTGATAGACCTTAGGTAAAAACTTATCTGAATAATCAAATATTATTTAATTTGTTATTAAATTTCATTATTACAATCTTATTCAGACAGTGTAAAAATTATAAGCTAAATAACAAAACAGTAGAAGCTAAAATTATTCTCTCTCAGAAATGGTATTGCTTGGTTCTTTAGCCCAAGATCAGATCTAACTTAGTAGATCATGCTACAAATTTTAGGACAGATCAAACAAAAAGAAACATCATATTGATAAAAAGATTGAGTGAAAAAACCCCTGTTCTTTCTAACATTGTGCACTCCCCACTAATTAGCCTCTTAATTCCCCTACTATGCAAGTTGATTTCCCTTCCTTTTCCTATATATATATATATATATATATATATATATATATATATATATATATATATATTCAACCTGTTACTTATATAAAACTTACTTTCTTATTTGTCTACACACTCCTCTCTAATATACACATTTTAATTTCAATAAATATTTTTAAACTAGCCATGGGTTGTGCAACACCATAATATTTCATAACATGACAAAAATCCATTTCCCCATTATGATCCTTGATTATTTATATTGAGTAATCTTAATAGTTATGAATTTACCATCTTTGCTGGGTGAGCAGTAATGACCTTGTATACCTAGAAAAAACATCTCTACAACACTGATAATCAAAGATGGTGACAGAATTCAATTCATATTCTGTCTAGTTCATTTGAATATAGTTCAACATTATTAACAATTGACGAATATTTGTCCTCATCTTGTTTGTTGTTAACACGATGTTTTGGCTGATATACCCTCCAGCCTTTGTCAGGTGTCTTGGGGAAATTTTGAACCTGAGGTTCTCATTCCTAAGGTATTTCTCGATGTTGTTGTTGTTGTTATTATTATTATTATTATTATTATTATTATTCAGGTCACTGTCTGGAATATGCCCACGGGCATATGGCATAGTGGTTAAGAGCGCAGGCTACTAACCCCAAGATTCCGAGTTCGATTCCCGGCAGTAACCTGAATAATAATAATAATAATAACGATAACATCGAAAAATACCTTAGGAATGAGAACCAAGGTTCAAAATTTCCCCAAAACATCTGATAAAGGCTGGAGGGTATATCAGCCGAAACGTGTTAACAACAAACAAGATGAGGACAAATATCCGTCAATTGTAAATAATGTACATAATTCCTCATCTCTTAAATATAGAACTGCATAGTTCAACATGCTGGTGGTTCACTGAGTTCAAGAAGAAGATGCTGTCTGTCAAGGTGAAAGTGAGATCCTAAAAGTATTATGCTTAAGTCTATACACTTTCTGGACTCTGCATCTGCACCCAATCTGGCCTTATCATGCCTCCTTCCACACCTCTCATCCTCCTTCAAACTATGGCACAATTCAGTTACTGTAGTCATATAAAAGGAGGAACTGCACATATTTCATCCTTTTTAGTGCTACCAGTTATATCCCCTTCTCCCTGGAAGCACTTCCTTTTAACATACCACCCTCATTCTCAATATCATCCCTTCCAACTTTATTTTCCATTGATCCCCACTTTCTGTGCTTCTAGTTATCTCTCCTTAGAACTACATCTCATGACTGCATACCTTATCTTTAACATCTTCTTATGTCTGCCACTGACACATCCCACTTTTGTACCCCCACCCCACCACTCATTATAGCCACTCCTACATACCTCTGACTGTCATCTCTGTCACTGTATATGTCTTTCCTCCACTCTCTCTATTTTCTGATTTATCTACAGGTGTCTTAAACTGCTGCTCTTTGCTTTCCTATATGGCCACTTATCAACTTCTTCCTGAACCACTCCTATTTCTTTCCCCTCCCCTCTCCAAATTGATATTTACTGTTAATATTTCTACCCTTGTTCACACCATTTGCCTGTATACTCTCTTATGCCATAAGAGTATGCTCTGGTATCTTGTCACTACCAACCTTATCCTGTTTCCAGTTATTCTCACCTTCATATAATGCAGAGTAGCCATGCATCTCCTCTATAGCAAGACACCTGCACGTGTCTCCCTATCATACTTTAGCCTTTCAACACTTGGTATAAAGTCACTTCCTTTTCTATTACAACCCCACTCAGCTAAGGCGCTTTCTGTCTTTGTCTTGCAAGTTACTTGGCAATCTCAATGGTGTAGGTATCAAAAAAGAAGCACCCATTACGATCTGTAAAATGGTTGGTATTTGGAAGGGCATCCAGTCATAGAAACCATACCCAAAACATACACTAGAGCTCGATGTAGTCCTCAGGCTCATTGAATCCTGTCAAAGTATTCAACCCTTGTCAGCGTGAAAACGAACGTTAACTGATAACGATGATGATGATATATGTGTATGTAATGTATTGAATATACAACTGTTCTAGTTTTATCTCTTTTATCAAGGATATTTCACATTTCTGTATAGCCTTGAGGGTTTTTTAACAACAGTAAACTTCTGAAATCCTTCAACATTTCAAAACTTTCATAGTACCATCATCAGAGTGAAGTAATGTTTGCATGTGTTCCATGGCATTCTTTTCTTCTTTCAGTCATTTGTCTGCGGCCATGCTGGAGCACTGCCTTAAAGGGTTTTAGAAGAATATGCGTGCATATTGCTTTATGAATACAAACACATTACTCTAAATCTATATCATATGTGATGTGGACATGCGATATTAAAAAATATGCAACTACATATACACGAGTACATACGATATATGAAGGTTATGTTGCACTGCAATTGAGAAAGACGAAACTTTTCAAACTGTTAGCCAGACATCGATATGATATTATATTCTCCACCACATAATCTGAAACTGGAGATTAAACAGAGTGAAATAAGATAGAAATATTCATTAGTGAGAAGATGGGAAAGACTTCCTCCTGTCCCTCCCCATATTCTCGCAAATTATTGTTTTTTTTTTTTTTTTTTTTTTTGCCAAAACCCCAAGTTTTCGGATATGGAAATTTCAGAAAATTGCCAAAAATCGGAATTTTCAACCCCACCCCCTCATTCTTCATTTTTCACTTTTTTCCGTAAACCTAACCCTAAAACCCTAACCAGAAAAATTTTTGGAAATTTTTCTCAGAATCATAATCTCCGGATTTTCCCGCATGTTTTGACCAAAAAAATTTGTGAAAAAAACATTTTACAAAAATTTTGGGAAATTTTTTCAGAATCATAATCTCCATATTTTTCTGCATATCTTGAAAAAAAAAAAAAAAAAAATTTCTGAAAAAAGTTAAAAGTGAAGAATTTGATGGTGGTGGTGTAATTTCAAAATGCCGATTTTTGCCAATTTTTTTTGCAGATTCGTATTCTCTGTAGCCGTAAACACTCACAACGCCCGGTCTGGGAATCGAAACCGCGATCCTATGACCATAGAATTTTTTTTTTTTTTAAAGGGGGTTTGGGGGAGGTACAAAAGGAAGTCTTGTCGCGAAGAAGTACCAGTTATTTTTAAAAGTTCCTTCATTAACCGTTCCTTTTGTAAAACTAAAACTTCCTCGTAATCAGCATATGAAATGTTAAATAGCCGTATTATGGTGCGAGAAACGCTGTTTTGAGTGACACCTGGTCCGTTTTAAGAATACCCAGGTAGAAATATACAAGAAAAGAGCGCGAAAGACAATACGTTCGTTCACAGAAACTATCTTGTCATTAGATTTCTATGCAATTAGACATCTTAATTTAGAGAGTGGGTTAAAATAAATATGTTGATTTGTCTTGGCGGTTAATCTTTACATCTATTTAATCATTTCAGACAATACGGTAAAAGAATAATGTGAAGTCCATGCGGATTTATTACCGATTTTTCACTCACTCAATCTGAAATTTATTTAATATTGCATTTAATTGTTAAGCGTGAGTTTTAAAAAATACAATCAATATATGAGTTCAGAAACATTAGAAGTCAGAATATCAAAAAATGAAAATATTGTATCTGCGAATGAGGGGGGGGGGGGAATGCATAGTTCTATCATTTACACCATTATAACGGCTTTAAAATAAATCTGGCAACTTACCGTTCTCAGATGTAAACAATGGTTGTGCTTTTTTAATGAAGGACTGGTAAAGAAAGAATCGATCAAATTGTTAGATTTTGAGTTTCGAAGGCTTTAACACCTTAATTCTTTGACATGAAATTCATGTACCAGCTCTAGTTCCCTTTGTAGCTGCGTAATAATTTTTTTTCTGACGATGCTTAGGTATTTTGCTTAGGGGATTTTTCTGGGTGCGACCGACTTTCAGTATTAGTTGTAGCTGTTAGACATAAAGGGACGTAACTTGTCGCACTAACCACGTCTAGCTTTAGTTTGTTTTTAGATTTGTTACCTCCGCCAAGGAAGGAGGTTATGTTTTCATTGGTGTTGGTTTGTCCGTCTGTGTGCAAAATAACTCAAAAAAATGTCCACGGTATTTGATGAAACTAGCAGGAAAAGTTGGTAATGACACAAGGAAGAGATGATGGAATTTTGGTTGTGATCCGAGAATTTTTATGGATTCTTGAAGGATTTTTCATTTGTTATATTTACTTCAAATGAAGTATTACAATGTTACGTTCTTTGATTATCTCCCTTGAAAACACGTTCATCGTTTCCACGTAACCTATGGTGGCGTTGCTGATTCCAAAGTTTATTTTCGTTTCTCTATTAGTAATTTTACTCGCGTATCTATCTTAAAATGAACTGCTTAGCGGTGGTCTGTGAAGGATGACATGACAAGCCTTGACTATTGGGATCGACTCAAAAAGCTCAGGCTTTGCTCTTTCCACCGCCGCTGTGAGCTCTATATCTTCTGTATGATGTAGAAAATATTCCATCAACATTGCTCATCTTTAAGATTCGTCCGAGGCTTAGCCCCTGTGCCATCCATCCACTACAGAAATGTTTGTGTCGTATCACAACACTATGACAGAATTATTTCACCTCAATTGGCCCTGCTCTCTTCAACATCGTGCCAGACACACATAAAGGAGGAAAGTGACTTCACGGCATTCAAACGATCCCTAGATGATTACCCCCAACAAATACCAGATAAACCACCCACACCCAGATATGTCTCTGAAAACAATAACCCTCTGCTTGAATGGGCTACGGTTCCCCAGGGCTGACTGTGTATCTCTTCCAGGTGGTTCTATTAAATTAGACATGGCCTGAGTCAACTTCAGCCGAAGTAATCTAATCTATGCTGTAACCTATTAATCAAAGCATGACAACGTGGGTAGAGGCTGATATCTTAACATTTCTGATGGTCTTAAGTATAAAAATATCATTAAAGATTTATATAGAACTACATTCAGAGTATGTCTATAAGCTATTGTATTTAGACCTGGTTTCTATCCTCAAACTGTTCCATTTTGAAGATGCATTTTTTTTTATAAAGAACACTAGGATAATTTCTGACTCTATTTAATAGGAACTCCAATTATATATAATACAGTTCTATATTTAAGAGATGAGGAATTATGCACATTATTTACATTTGACGGATATTTGTCCTCATCTTGTTTGCTGTTAACACAACGTTTCAGCTGATATACCCTCCAGCCTTCATCAGGTGTCTTGGGGAAATTTTGAACCTGGGTTCTCATTCCTAAGGTACTTTTTGATGTTATTATTATTATTATTATTATTATTATTGTTATTCAGGTCACTGCCTAGAATCGAACTCAGAATCTTGGGGTTAGTAGCCCATGCTCTTAACCACTACGCCATATGCCAATTATATATGTTTCACCAGTAGCTAATGCATTTTGTATGCAACCTCTGTTCACCCGTGAACAAAGAAATAAAGAGGAAATGGCATACCCATTTCAAATAAACTGTATAGTGTTAGTTTGATTAGAATCAGGGATGATGTTGAACCACTTTTGCATAAATGCAAAAACTCAAATCATGAAGATTACTGATAATTGATATAAGGGTGGATGGGGCACAACGAATAAGATTTAATGCATTTTTGACTTTGAAAAACAAATTTTTTTACAAATGTTCATTACCTTACAAAAACTATACCAGCTAAGCAAATGATCTTCCCTAAATGCATTAAAAACATTATAACATATTTCAGAAAATTATCACCCTTCTCTTTTGAGTAAAATGAGTAAGGCAGGATAAGGTAAATTTGCTTCTTCAATTCTCCAGAATCACATTTGAGAAAAGACTCATACACATAAACATCCATCCTTAAACATCAGAAAGATCAGAAATGCAAAAAAATTTTTAAATATCTAGGTCAAATTGAAAGATGGTCATGGAAAAATGGTACATAATATGAAATTAGCAAAACTCAACTAAATCTAAAGACCCAATATAAAATATTCTCTATAGCTTCTCGATCTGCTGGAGTGATTCATTTCATGATATATTTAAGCACCATTACTCATTTTGCTCAATTTAGACATAATTATTTTGAAACTTGAAAATTATCAAATTAGACTTTAATGTGGGAAAAATTGACTTGGAATCCAATAGGAAAGAAAGAGTATTAATTGTTAAGTAACAAAAATTATCTAGATATTTTATTAGCAGCCTCAGTTGCAATCAGATCAAAGTTACTCTTTTACTTGTTTCAGTCATTTGACTATGGCCATGCTGGAGCACCACCTTTTAGTCGAGCTAATCGACCCCAGGACTTATTCTTTGCAAGCCTAGTACTTATTCTATCGGTCTCTTTAGCAGAACCGTTAAGTTATGGGGACGTAAACACACCAGCATCGGTTGTCAAGCGATGTTGGGGGGGACAAACACAGACACACAAACATATACACACACACATACATATATACGTATACATATATACGACGGGCTTCTTTCAGTTTCCGTCTACCAAATCCACTCACAAGGCTTTGGTTGGCCCGAGGCTATAGTAGAAGACACTTGCCCAAGGTGCCACGCAGTGGGACTGAACCTGGAACCGTGTGGTTCGTAAGCAAGCTACTTACCACACAGCCACTCCTACGCCTAAAGTTGGATAAATTTCTTGAAAAAAAGTATCTGTCACCTATGTTTCAAACTCTCTCAGCTTCAACAAAAACTATGGTGATCAATTTTACTTCCAGTGTAATTGTTTTAAACAAATAAGAAGAAATAATGAGAAATCAGAAATTACTAATTTTTCCCTACTTACTAATTTTATAATTTTTATTAGTAAATATATCAATTGTCAGCAGAGTGGCAAGCTGGCAGAATCATTAGCATGCTGGATAACATGCTTAATGACATTTCATCCTCTTTACACTCTAAGGTCAGATTCTGCTGAGGTTGACTTTGTCTTTCATCTTTTCGGGACTGATAAAATATTAATCATTTGAACACTGGGACCAATGTAACTGACTTACCCACTCCCCTGAAATTGCTAGCCTTGTGCCAAAATTTAAAACCAATATATCACTGATAATTATTTTATCAACTCTGGTAAGATTTGAACTGAAAAACGTGATGCTAAAACAAAACAAACAAAAAAAAAAAACAGGCTTTTTGCTTCAGAAAATTTTCGCAAAATGGGAGAAAGATTCTGAGATATTAACCTTCAGCCCCGTTTAACTGAATTTAGGTAATTTATAAATACTTTGGTGTAAGATGCCATTACACTATATTCCAAATTGAAATGTCTGCTAAGAAAAGTTGCTATAAGTTTGACAGAACTATGACACATCCTATTCGTTCTTATATACAATTCCCAAAACCTGTTACACCCAAAAATCTCAGATGGCCACTCTTTAACGAAGGAAATGGTAAAAAAGCTTTTGAAAAATTTTCGGCTGTGCTTAGAATATTTTTGTTGAAAAGTGCTTTGCATAATGTTTTCATTAATGTTGAAGCCTTCCTTCAGTCAAGTCACTTTTGCTTGACAGATGGAGAAATTTATGAAACTATTGGTACTTACCTTCCTCATACAGTCAAGATTTTCTAAAATCTCTGTAAGGTGTGCAATGGAGCAAATCCAGTTAATATATAGTTTAATTCCCCGTCACCAAAACAAAAGAAAAAAAAACAATCTCATAGCTGTAAAAAAAATGTGTAGCAAACAAATATGAAAACAAAAATTTGTGCAAACAAACAGGAGGTGGGGAGAGGACTTTTGGAAAACTCACACAATCTAATTTTTCCCTCATAACTTTCAGGAAAATGGATATATATTAATGAAATTTTATAGAAATACCATTCAAATGGCATAGATTATGTTTATAAAGAATTTTGTGGGGAAAATGTTTTCCAAAGGTAAAGTGAGGACTTTTGGAAAATTCACATGATCTGATTTTTTCCTTCATAACTTTCAGGAAAATGGATATCTTTAATGAAATTTTACAGAAACACCTTTCAAACAGCATCGATTACAATTATAAAGAAATTTGTAGGGAATTTTGATAACTTAACATGGATGTTATTAGATACAGTTCCAGCATGGGAACATGTAGAATCGTCTTGTCTAGTGTTAAAGAACAAAGGTATAAAAATTGACAGTAACATTCTTTTCTGTCAGTGGTCAACATTTAGTATTTTTACATATTTTTCATTTCATATATTTTTTGCAACTCATTGACTCAGCTGTATTTATGATTTCACTAGGTTAATTCTATTCATGAAAATTTAAATTAGGTGCATTTCTTAAACCGTTAGCTTCACATTTCAACAGCTCAACTGAAATTTAGCACATGTAACAAGAACTGAGAGGAATATCGTGGAACAGAGGAACTGTGGGTGATATAGATAAGATGACATTATTTTTGAATTCTGCATGCAAAAACGTATAAGATACAGGTATTCTTTTCTTTGGGAAAAATTCTTTGTTGACCAGTGCTATTCTTATCATTGTTTACAAATCCAGGCATGAAAACATTACTCAACTTTGGATTTTGGAGACGGATGCCCCCTTTTCACACACACACATGCACTTATACATTAATGATATACATAAATATATGGCAGGTATACATAATACTGAAGTACACATAAAGTAAACACATGCAGACAAATATATTTACTCTTTACTCTCTTTTACTCTTTTACTTGTTTCAGTCATTTGACTGTGGCCATGCTGGAGCACCGCCTTTAGTCAAGCAAATCGACCCCAGGACTTATTCTTTGTAAGCCTAGTACTTATTCTACCGGTCTCTTTTGCCGAACTGCTAAGTTATGGGGACGTAAACACATCAGCATCGGTTGTCAAGCAATGTTGGGGGGACAAACACAGACACACAAACACACATACATATATATATATATATATATATATATACATATATACGACGGGCTTCTTTCAGTTTCTGTCTACCAAATCCACTCACAAGGCTTTGGTCGGCCCAAGGCTATAGTAGAAGATACTTGCCCATGCAGTTGGTAAGCAAGCTACTTACCACACAGCCACTCCTAGGCCTATATAATATTTTTTTTTTTAAAGTGATAAAAACATACAATCAATGAAGAGACAAAAGAAACAGTAAGAGGATACATGTTGATTTTATTTGGTATTTCTGTTTATTTAGAAACCTACAATGAAATTAGGTATTTCTGTTTATTTAGTAACCTACAATGAACAGGTCAGACGCTAAACTATAAATTTCACAGGGAACAACCTTAAAGTTGACACTGCTCTGCTAAATGCAGAAAATTTCTGTCTCACTATTGGCTAAAAATACCCAGTTTTTTTTATTTTTAGACCTCTGTAACTTTTCTCTCCAATTTTTTTCTCCACAACATCATATCTTCAAAATAATGAAACTGGAAGGCTACATTATTATAGCCAATTTTCAGATTTTTTACTTCCTTTTAAAAAATGCATATTTTGCAAATGAAAAAACTGGATCCGCAATTTTAACTGTTGAATTATATATGTACTTTAAATATAATTCAAAACAAATACAATTCCCCATTATTCGAAAAATCTGTTCTTCGCATTTTTGTGTGTAGACCCTTCAAGAAGCATAAATCTTAAAAGTATTTCTCTTTTTTTTTTAAGATGGAGGGATATGGTTCTTGTCTATTTAATATCCTTCCATTTCAGTAATGTAGCATTTTACAATTGTCATGCTGAAGTGACTTAGTTACCTTTCACATGAAATTAGTGTGAAAAAAACTGGTAATCCGTCTACTTGAGCCAACTCTATAGTTTATATTCCATTCATCCCGAGTCATTTCCTCACCTATCTTTGTCTTTTGTTTTCCCTCATATGGTAGTTGATTTCATTTTCATGTTCGATCGTACATGATTCACCCATCTACCCATTTTCTACCAAGGGTTAACTGTTCATGTGATAATTCTAGAAAATTCCTGCCACAATGGCTTTATAAGAAGCCGTTTTGGGGCTTTTAATCAAGAGTTCAACTTCCCTAGCTTCAGTCATGATAATTCTACACTTAAACTGTTTTTAAGGCTTCATATTCAAACCAGTGCAATTCCTCCTAATAGCTACTTTCACAGCTAATTGCCAACTCGGAGATGATGAAAAAAAAATCAACATCATACATTTTTACAGCAATGTGCCAATCAGTTTAACCATTAAGGTTTCAACCCCTCTACATATGTTCTTATAATTTGACTTTGTTTTTCATGAAACCCTGTACAATTGCAGCAATAAATATGTATATAAATTGCTACCAAGTCTTGTCATAACTACTTGCTACACAGTTGTTTTTAGAAAATGTATATTATTTACTATTACTGATGACAGGTTTAACTGTTGGACTGTTCTTGTCTCTATTTACTAATAATTATGTCTAATCTCAGTTGGGTATAAGAACAATAATTAGTCATAAAGATGTTCTAAGATCATGTATATATCTCTAGACAACACCATTTTTTGTGCCTGGCCTTGGAGTGTTAACATGTCTCAAGAAACCCCAAGTGACATTAGATTTTCCAAAATGAGACACTTGGCCATATCACCCTTAAAATATTTTCTTAAACCATAACTAAAATTATCATTTGAAGGGCTACTTTTCAATGCTGGTATATGTTAGACAAGGCACTGTGGCAGTATCCCATGATTGGATACCCCTTCCTGTTACCAACCCCACTTTTTAAATTTTTATTTCAAGTACTATTTTTATTCCAGGTTGAACCATTAAGCTGTGGGAAATGCAAACAATTCTCATTGTTACCCACCTCCTGGGGTCAATGTGAAAATATGAACACACACATATACAACTTCTGCAAGCACACAAAAGTTGACATTAAAATGATATACATATATACATGCATGGTGTTTGGGCTGAATTTGACAGTTTGCATAAAAAGAAAAGGAAACAACATCCCATCTAAAAATTTTTAAAATAGCAATTAGATTATGGCTGGGAGATAATAGTTGACTCAAAGTAGCCACTCACAGCTTCCATCATAGCCTCAAGATTGCTCTGGAACTTTGCACATGCATTCCTCACTGTGTCCCTGGGAAGATCTTTGACCTTAACCACCAGCTTGGTGTTGCAGGAAGAGCAGCTGGCATCTTTCTCAACCATGCTTCACATACAGTAATCCATGGGATTACAATTGGAAGAATTAGGCTAGAAATTGGGGATGGTGAAGATGTAGAAATTCTCCAACAACCACCTCTGACTTTTTGTGGAGGTATGGCAAAGGGCTGAATCTTACTATCATACATATGGCCTTCCAACAGTAACTCTCTCCAGCCAAGGTTTGACCAGAATCTCCACATAACCATCTGGATTGGGTCTAAGGCCCTGTTTAAAGATGTGAGGTGGCATGATGTCTCACTGGGGACACATCCAAAGATCATCACAGTACGGGGGAACTTGGTTTTCACAATGTCCATGTCTTACAGCCTTTACAGTATTCACAGAGCATCGAGCAGCAGCTGTGATGTTAGCATTTTGATACCTGATACGAATCATCATGATACAGGTAACTCTTTTTCAATATTCAGATGACTTCCAATCTTCCATGTCAGTTAACTTTTTCTAAACTACAACTCTAATATTTATGCTCTCCACTGTTGTTGACTGTCCACCAATACAAGCTGTTCCTGAAAAACGAAGGCATTAAAAAAATCGTCAAATTTAGCCTGAACACTCAGTATAAACTACAGGCGCCACCATGTACATAAGTAAGAGCCACACTCCTTTGAGATCTGCAATAGGACATGTGGGTCAGCAGCAATCCTTAAAAGCCACCTTCAAGCCCATGACAAGAAGACTCTACAATGGTAAATAGAAAAATGATGGAAGTTCAAGATGTAATACTTGGTGATGATGAGCTTCCATATAGTTTCCTTTAATTACCAAATTTCACTCACAGAGCACTGGTCAGCCCAAGGTTGTAGAAGAAACTTACCCAAGGTGCCATGTAATGAAATTACATTTGAAACCATGTAATTGTGAAGCAAACTTTGTAACTACACAGCCACAACTGGATCTAGTTTAAAATACAGTTTTGGTTGATTAAAGGTCAGGTGACAAACCTTGCTAAGATATTTAAAAAAAATGTTCTTGTTATTCTCTGAGGATAAACTGGTGACATAATATAATAAAGTATATATTTTAATCCTTTACTGCACTCTTAAAATATGGTGGGTAATTTAGATAAGATAAGAAATACTTCCAAAAACATCCCTTATTAGTTGTATGTTTTGTCATCATTTAGCATCTGCTTTCTATGCTGGCATTGATTAGATGGTCTGACTGGAACTGGTAAGCTGGAGAGCTGTGCCAGTTTCCAGTCTGGTTTGGCTTGGTTTCTATGGCTGGATGCTCTTCTTAAGGCCTACCACTCCAAGAGTGTAGTGGGTATCTGTTACATGTCAATGGTAGTGGCCCTGACTACGATTTCACTTGGCTTGACATGTCTTCTTAAGCACAGCAAAAATCCAAAGAACATGATCACTTGTCATTGCCTCCATGAGACTCAACATCTGAAGATCATGCTTCACCGCCTCGTCCTGTCTTCTTTGGTCTACTTCTTCCACAGGTTCCTGCCGTAGTTAGAGACCAACACACTCCTTCCACAGAGATTGACACAAATGAAATAAGTTACTGTTGTTGATAATGTTAGTTATGGAATACACTGTGTATGTTTCTGGTTTGCAGTGTCCAACAAAAAGTTTGATGTTAATAGATAACTTTTCTACAATCCTTCAAGTTAGCTTTAGTGGTGCTGCTCTTGGAATCAGTTCAAAAGGAAAAGATTTCAGGTTTTAAATTCATAGGGAAGTGGGTATGTCCTTGCTTATGCCATGTTGGTATTTAATGCTGCCAAACCTACTACTACTACCTATTCCTCTCATAATAGAAATAGGTAGGAGCATAATACTGTGTACCTCCAACAAGTTAAGTATATCCCAAAATTAGTTGGAACCATTCTTCATACTCTCATTTCTTACCCATAGGCTGTTTCTCAAGTTTCAGAGCTGTTATAAATAAAACTAATCATGCCACTAACTTTGGTGGTGACTGTGTCAATGCTATTTTGAACAATTCACAGTAAGTCTTTAACTTTTAAATCCAATGTATCAGGTTTGATTAAAATGTTTGCAGCTGTGACTTACAATGAGATTGCATGTCTTGGCTATTTGGATTGTATTGTCTGAAATTAATACTCATCTGCAATTTAAAATATTTACATAAATTGCTGGCAAAAAATACATTTCACAAAATGAAAATAAGACAATACCAGTTATGAAAATTTAAGCATTTTGATAAGGTTTTATCTCTAGTATTTATATCTTTTATACATGTAAAATGTTTATAAATTTATGACAGTTTCGCTTTTATTGAAAGACAGTTTTATTCTTTTATACAGATTTTTGGAGATCAATTTCATCAATATCTTTCCAGAATTCTGATAAAGTGGTTGCGTTAAAAAAAATAAAACAAAATTATATTTTTATTTTCAAAAGTTAATGTGAACAAATAGAAAATAAAATTTCACTATTTTAAAAAAAGTGCCACCTCTTGTTGGCTGGTACTGTAAGTCTGGACAATTGCATGAGAAGTCAAAGAAGGGAAATTATGGTCAGGTGTCTTTACTAACATCAACAATTCCTCTATAAACAGTAAATAGCAGAGTCCTGTGTCTTATTTAACGTTAAACATACAAGTGTGAATTAGCAGTAGTATTTCAGTTTACAGTTTGGTAAACAGAGACAGAATTATGTGTCTTGCTTAACATCACTTACATAAATGTAAATGTGGTGGAAGTTCTAAATTTTACAGTTGCATAACTCTGAACAGACTTGAAGAGTTTAAACCTTTTAATACAAACCCACTTGAGACTGCCCTTACTAAAGTATTTCTATTTAAATTGAAATCTCACTCACAATCTCATCACAACATGAATAACATTGTAAGATTTCAGTTAGTCAACACTAGTATATCTATAAATTTAGATATTTTTTTAAGTCCTTCCAAAAACTTGATTATACAGAGAATTAACTGAAACATACAGGCAGTCTGTTCAGTAAAAATATATCTATGAAAGGGTTAAAAGTCAAAATATTATAGTTTGCACTCAGGATTTTTGGCACGAAAACTTAGCACTTAAACTACATAGTTGAAACATTGATAACAAGTATTTAACATTGTTATTCTAGAAAGAAGACAATGATATTGGCACAGAAGATACAATAATTGTCTAGATGCATTATGGTATAGTAGTTGCATGCATCTATTTTCTGAAGTCAAATCCTGGGGAAATTACATTGTATGTTAAATGTACAAGTTATCTTTTGATATCAGGTTAATCTCCTATATCTTTCCCTCAACCAAAATAGTGTGGTGCTTTACCCACTCACTCAAGTATTCTTTCAGAATAGCTTTCAGACTAGCTCATTAGGTTCATTAGTCAAAGTTAAGCAGCATGTATTAATTAAACCACATGCACGCACACACACACACACTAAATATAATTTCCTTTGAAATAGATATATCACTGAAGAGGGAAAATAAGACTCACATGAGTACATGGAAACATCTAGGAAGATGTAAAAGTAATACTGAAGAAAATGTCAAACTTCTTAATAATAAAATCTGAATGAAAAATGATCAACAGGATTGAATCTACATTTTTTAAATGAACAATTTTTGTAACAGAATTTACTTGAAAGAGGTTGTGTGATTATCTTTACTGTAACTAAGTAACATTAGCAGCCATCTATAATTTAGTATTATGGTAAATCATGCAAGGTAAAGAGTCTTTATTGAATTCATTCATCTCTTCAACAACTGAAAATATATTTTTGTGAAAGTTAAAGATAAGACACATATCATTCCAGAGTTGCAGTGTAAAATAGCTAATCTGATGGATTTGATCATTTGCCATCCTGAAGTTCCTTGTAGCAATTATCACAGACACGGACTGGATTTTTAGATGATACAATTGATGACTGTTTTGTGGAACATTCATTACAGAAAATATTGCCACAGTTTCTGCAGTGATGCTGTGAAATAAATTAAAAAAGAAAAAAAAAATGAAGTGTATATTAAAATGCATTTGATAGTAATCAATATATGGTTGTGGGGAAAGAATTAGACATATTTAATGCAACAAAACAAACAACAGTAGCATTAGACATAATTAACGCAACAGAATAAACAATAGTAACATTCCAATTCAAAAACAAAGAAATCCCAATGATGTGCTATTTCAGATAAGCTATTTCTTCAAGTATAAATAATACCTTCTTGGTTAAGCCACAGCAGATAAGTCTTGGACTACTGTCTAAGACAGTAAAATATAACACTTTGATTCAATGCTTAAGGATAACAATTAACTCCAAGAAGTGAACAGCTAAAATTCTAATATGAAAGATATTAAAAATACTACATTTAGTTAGAACAAAAGGTTCTCGGATAAAATTTGAATGACATCTCTAACTCTTGTATGTATCTGGTGGAGCAGGACATGCACTGGTCACCTGCATAGGAAATGTGGTAGTGCAGGAGGGTGTCATACCCAACAACTGGCATAACTTCACATTTAACTGCTACAAGGATAAAAGAAATAGGTTTGAGAGAGGAAATTAGATGGATATTAAATGTTGGATCAGGTTATGAAAGTTACAGAAAGAATTATCGTACAACTGATTAGGAAGTGAATCAACACAGATGTTGATGTTTGTAAAGACACCTGACCATAATTTCCCTTTTTTGACTTCTCATGCAATTGTCCAGACTTCCAGATATAATGAGGGCTCCTGTATGCTGATGAACTAGGTGTTATAGCTGAATCTGTAGTAGGATTAGGAAATTCCAGTAATAGAAACATCTAGAGTCAAGAGGACTCAAACTTAGCAAAAACTAAAGAATTATTGAATAGGAGATAAAAGAAGATCTTGTTACCATCAGGGAGTGATCCTGTTTGATGTAGAAGAGATGTTGGTAGAAATTCTGTACAGTTTATTCAGTGTGAACTATGGGTGCATAAGAGATGAAGCAGGATAATAAACTGGCTAACAGAGGAAGTAACTGCGTATGTGGCAATGCATGGGACAATAAGAGCATATGTGAAATGAAACTCTCTCCAATGCCTAGGCAACTTTCTAGAGGCAGTTGACAGCTTCTGTTACTTAGGGGGTCTAATTATCAGTTGGGATGAATGTTCAGAAAGCATAATAGCCAGAGAAAGAACTAGTTGCAAAAAGTTCAGGGAACCATTATATCTGCTGGCAACAAAAGGCAGAGTGAAGAGCAGATTGTATGATGCTTGTGGATGAAGTGCAATGTTATAATGGTAGTGAAACATGGGCCTTGAATGCAGAGGGTTTGCTAAAACTAGAAAGAGATGAAGTGAGCCTGCTCCACTAGATGTATAACACAAGTATGCATGCATGATGGAGAAAGATAGCAGCTTAAAGAAATGCTCAAAGAGATCAGATTATGTAGAATAGGGTAAATGAGGGAGACTTGAGTTGAAGTGGCAAAAATAGATCATAAAACAGCTGAAAAGGACCATGCTGACTGGTGACACACTGTACGAGGAAAAGATGCGACGATCTCTCTCTAGTACTGGTACCATGAAACATTCACTCAGTACATCCTGTAATGTGATTTATGCGAGGAAGGGCATGCAGTCATGGAAACTAAGCCAAAACGAAACTTATGAGAGCGATGCTGTTCTTTGGTCCCACTAGGAGAACAGCAGTAACCTGTCTAACCCACACCAGAATAGAAAGTGGACATAAAATGATGATGATGATGATGATGGTGTGCGTGCGTGTGTGTGTGTCTCTCTCTCTCTTTTATCTTTTACTTGTTTCAGGTATTAGACTGTAGCGATGCTGAGGCACCACCTTGAGTTTGTAGTTGAATGAATCAACCCCAATACTTACTTTTTAAACCTGGTTCTTTTGCTGAACTGCTAAGCTACACACACACAAATGCATCTGGGTATGTATATATAACATTAGATTGTATTCTTATTCCTAACATTACAACATTTTTTAACTACATATTCAGCATATCAAATTGATAGAATCACCGGGCTTCTAGAAAATGACATAGATGTACATTATACAATAGTATCATTGTGCTTGCATTTTTATTATTATATCTTAAGTCAAATAATTTCAAATCTCTAATTTTAAGTCTTTCGTAGTTTCCATTAAGCTTATATTAGTTGTTTCCGCTGTACCATACCTTATAAGGTATTTCTAGCACATCTCGTATTTAATTTGTTTCAAATTTTGGCACAAGGCCAGCAGTGTTTTGGAGAAGGGGAATTAGTTGATTACATCAATCCCAGTACTTGACTGGTACTTTATTTTATCAACTCTAAATAAAAAAAAAAGGATGAAAGGCAAAGTTAACTTATGCAGGATTTGAACTTGGAACATAAAGAGCAAGAAGAAATGTAGCTAAGGATTTTTTCTGATGAGTTAATGATTCTGACAACAGGACAATACAGTGTAGGATTACATAAATGTGTGTAAAAAGACAAAAAATTGGAAAAGCAAATTCAAACAAAATAATTACCCAAAAGGTGATGAAACTTCCAAGGGCTGTATGTGGAAACCCCACAAAACCAGTTACACTGCCCACTTAGGCAAGTACCCTACCTCAGTTGTTCTCCAAATAACTCATCTTTTGAACTGATATATTTAAAAAAAATTTCCTAATTATATTTTTGGTGCTTCCTAAATTTACAGAATAGATAACATCATTCTCTCATCTACATGTATTTTCCCTCATTTCAATATCTATATGTATTTTAAGGTGGCAGGCTGGCAGATTCGTTAACATGCTGGGCTAAATGCTTAGTGGCATTTTGTATGTTGTTATATTGTGAGTTCAAATTCCACTGAGGTCAACTTTACTTTTCATCCTTTCAGGGTCAATAAAATAAGTACCAGTTGAGCACTGGGGGTAATGTAATTGACTTATCCCTTCCCTGATATTGCTGGCCTTGTGCCAAAATGTGAAACCAATGACTATATATACTTTATCTTATACCAATATCAATGTCATTATCCACTCCACATCTTATACACTCCTATCACACACACTAATAGATTGGTAATAAATTTCAATATCTTATCAAAGAATGTGAACAAGTTGAAAGGTAAAAACTTAGAATCAGTGTTCAACATTTCAGTCAAAATACATAAAGATATATCGTAATATACAAGAATGAATTTTCCAAGTTGTCAACCAGTCTTGCACCCAGGTATCTGAAATTTTGAATCAGGGTACATCTTTTGGAAGAGAAGGCCATAGGCTATGTGACTTTTTCTGATATTTTCTATAAATAAGTGTGACAAGGCTTGCCCCTTAAATTATAGAAACAGGCTGTTTGTCAGGTTTCCACATGATTTCCATTTCCCCAGTTTTATTTATGAGGTTTAGGTTGACATGCTGTGGGATTAAACCTGAGGCCTCATGATGCAGAGTGATCTTCTTAACTGCTCAGCCATGTCCATTTATACACACACACACACACACATATAGATATCCACACACACATACATACAGGATATGACAGGCAAAGCTGGTGTTTTTTTTTTAATGAATATAATGTTGATAAATATATATTAGAACAATGTATGCCATTAATAAAATAAGTAGGTGTAGATCGCTGCCGGTGCCCCTAGACTGGCTCATGTGCGGGTGACACATGAAATGTTTCGAGCGGGATCGTTTGCCAGTGCCCCCGGGACTGGCTCATGTGCGGGCGACACATGATATCTTTCGAGCGGGATCGTTTGCCAGTGCCCGCGGACTGGCTCATGTGCGGGCGACACATGATATCTTTCGAGCGGGATCGTTTGCCAGTGCCCCCGGACTGGTTCATGTGCGGGCGACACATGAAATCTTTCGAGCGAGATCGTTGCCGGTGCCCCTGGGCCAGCTTGCGGGTGACACATGAGGTTTTTCGAGCGAGGTCGTTGCCGGTGCCCCCGGGCTGGCTGGTGTGCAGGTGGCACATAAAAGACACCATTTCGAGCGTGGCCGTTTTCGTGCGGGTGACACGTAAAAGCACCCACTACACTCTCTGAGTGGTTGGCGTTAGGAAGGGCATCCAGCTGTAGAAACTCTGCCAAATTAGATTGGAGCCTGGTGTTGCCATCCGGTTTCACCAGTCCTCAGTCAAATCGTCCAACCCATGCGAGCATGGAAGGCGGACGTTAAACGATGATGATGATGATGATGATGATAGCTGTGTGATAAGCAGCTTGCTTCCCAACCATATGGTTCTGATTTCAGTTTCACTGCATAGCACTCTGGGCTAGTGTCTTTTACTATAGCCTCAGACTGACCAAAGCTTTGTGAGTGGATTTGGTACATGGAAACTGAAAGAAGTTCATTGTATGTATATGTATATGTGTGTGTGTGTGTGTGCATTTGTGTCTGTGTTTACCCCTTCATCACCACGTGACAACCAATGTTGGTGTGTTTATGACCCTGTAACCTAGCAGTTTGGCAAAAGAGACCAATAGAATAAGTACCAGGCTTCAAAAAATAAGTCCTGGAATTGATTTGTTTGACTGAAGTCCTTCAAGGTGGTGCCCCAGCATAGCTGCAGTCTAATGACTGAAACAAGTAAAAGGTACATAAGTAACTGTTTTAATCTTGAAAATAATGTCATCTGACTGTTTTGCCTTTTTTCCTACATATACTTGTAGTGTAACCTGGAAGTTCTGTCTGGTACTTTGCACCATGGCTTGTGGTTTTGCTATAATTGCTTTCTGAATAGCAGTTTGTATTTCATCCTGAGTGTGGGGTTGTGATTGTTTCCTTTGGGACTACCTCAATGTGCTCAATATAAATACATTGAAGTAGTACCAAAGCAACCAATCACAAACTGAAAGGTCAAATGATCAAGCAGGCAAAAGTATGTCACTGCACTGGGAAATAACCTAGCAAGCATTTCTTCATTAACATCCACTGAAGCACTTGCTTCTATCATTAATGAATTTCTCACTCTCTATCTTTTTCTATCATCCACTTATTTTATCATGTTACCTCTCTAATTCTCCCCTTTTCTAGTGTGGAGATCTATCTTTTTCTTTCTACTTCTTTATTATTCTTTCTTCTATACCTCCCTATATCTCACTGTTTGCTTGTCTCAATACCTGCCTGACTTGCTGATTGACTGCTAGTTATTTATTTTCTCTCCCTCCCACTTTGGTCAATAATTTACCTATCTAATACTTGTCTCTTAATTCAGTTATTTCTTGTATTTCTTTGATAATAATAATATCCCAATGCTGATAGGCATGAATGCCTAAAAATTATCGCATATTCCCATTCCTCTGAATTTTGTATTATCCTTTCTGTAGAAAGACTATGATGTAAACTTATCACTTTTCCCTATATTTTCCTTGTATTTTGGTACAAATCCCTTCTGTTTTAATCATATAAAAACTTTTTGTCTTTTATTCATTGTTCATTTGCATCACATGATCATTCAAAGGACAGCATTTCTCCTGCACATATATACTGGGTATTTTCACAACTAGCTACTCTCTCAGCACACTTTTATACTTCCATTCCCCAAAATTCTTATCTCCCTGTCTCTATAAGAAATTATTATTATTCATGTATTGTGTGTAGGTGTGTACACTTACCTAGACATCATGTAATGTTGTAAATGAGCATCATTGTTTATAAGTGAGTTTGTTCATTTCCAGTCTTTCATGAAAAACATGTATAGCTATGGGAAAATAATACTTTGCTTGGAAAAGGTGAGGGTTGGCAATGGAAGGGCATATGAAAATCTGCTTCAACAAATTCCATCTCATCCATGCAATCATAGGATAGTAGATGCAAAATAATGATTATAATGATGATGACGTAGTACACTGGTATTGATTATATTTCCATCTTTTAGAACAAACTGTTACTAGGGATGGAACTTTTTGAAATTGTTTCAAGAAAAAAACCAAATATTTGTGGTAATATCTTTTGGACTTTCAGTTTTAGAATAGAAGTAATACTTTCCACTGGGATTTAGATAAGAGCTGGAAAGGGTCATCATTAGCTTCTTATAATGTCTATCTTCCATGCTGGCATGGGTTGGATAGCTTGATAGGATCTGTGGGTGGAGGACTACATTGGGCTCCAATACCCACCTTGGCATAATTTCTATAGCTGGAAGCCCCTCTTAATGTTAACCACTTTATAGGATATATTGGGTGCTTTTCTCATGGCCACAGCTCTAGTAAGGTCACTGTACAGCTCATAAGGAGATTTTAGGTTAAAGAAGGTGGACAGTGTCCTTATAAAAACCAAACCAAAACAGAAAACAAGTTTATGTTTAAAATCAATATGCATATGAAGAAATTCTTGACAACAATTGATAGAAGTTTACAGTTAAACATATTAATAGACAAAATATCTACTTACTTTCCGAATAGTCACAGAAAAATATTTGGCACAACCCATACATTCAGTCACTTGACTATCATCGGTCCATTTTCGACTCTGTACTTTGGTTGTCATAATCTAAAGAAATAGAGATGCATAGAAAAGTATTTCTACACATAGTCATAAAGATTTAGAAACAATGTCTCTTAAGACAACAAATGAATATGGCCATCTAATTGTATTGTAATTAATAATACAAAATATGGAGCTAATCATTTGAGTGATCTTTATTATTCTATTTATATTTCATATCAGAGATAGACATGCTAGAAATTCACATCACTTTAAATGCTGGATAAATTAACAGTTAAGCTATTTAAAATGCTTAAGATATTTTGACTTGAACAGCTCATGGTTTTAATTAGTACTTCCTGCGTAATTATTGTAATAATTATCTTAAGGATTGCTGTCATTTAATGACCTGAAATTAGTGCACTAACATAGCAGAATGTTTTGCAGAGAGCATTAATATCAGTATAAATTTGTGATTGTAATAGGACTTGATAATTGCTTAAAATGAATTCAACATCCTGGTATTTCCTAATTGATCCTTTCTTAAGCAAACACTGTCTGAAGCTCAGTTTAGTTGAATACTTACCCTTTTTCAATAGCTCACCATTTTCCCCTACACTTATTGTCTGTCTTGTTTTATAGGTCCCCAGAATTGTATCTAGCTGAACCTCCTTCTTTGTCATGTGAGCAACCAGTCTAATTCTCCTAAGGCTCTATATTGAAATGAAGTTCCTTTTGTAAAATTGTTTTTTCATTGAACTGTACAAGGTTATACATGTTCGCCAATCATTGATTTCTCTTTACAAACCTGGCATTAATCAGTATATACAACAATCTCTTCAGAAGAAATTCATTGCTTCACCATGTATTCTCTAAAACGAATAATGTTTCGTTTATTTCAATCTTTTTCTGCTTTATATCCATTTCACTATCCTATGATAAGTGGAATAGTTTTACAAAAAGGATAATAGGAATTTGTTGGAGCTTATGTCTTAATAGCTCAAAGCTCCCTCCATTATCAACTTCTCAGTTTAAAATAAAAACATTCCACAAATCTGAGCTTAGTTAGGAGCTGTAGGCAACTGATATAGCAGAATTTGAACTCATGACTTTGCTCAGAAAAGGCTTGAACTGTAATCCTATAACATAATCATCGCAAAATAGTAGGAATTCAGAGAAAACAGCCAACAAATCAATATAACCTTGTAGTGATATGGTGGCAAGCTGGCAGAGTCATTACAACACCAGACAAAATGCTTAGCTGCATTTTGTCTATCTTTATATTCTGAGTTCAAATTCCACCAAGGTCAACTTTGCTTTTCATCCTTTTGTGGTCAATAAGATAAGTACCAGTTGAATACTGGGATTGATGCTATCGACTTATCCCCTCCTCTGAAAGCAAAATTTGAAACCGTTTTATGTTTGTAGTGGCTGATTTCGTAGATTCAATCCATTGATGAGTTTGAAGTTTTGATACAAAAAGCTTACAATCAACCTCCAACATTATATATGACAACACTGACAGTTCTAGTGTCAGAATTCCTGATTTGTCAACCAGTATACATTATAAAATGTAAAGATTTCTTTATTCTATCCTCACCTGTAATGATTGGTTTTCTCTACCTAGTTCCTGTAGGGCTGCTTGAGCATCTTCTAATCTTCTTGTCACCACTGATATCCTTTCCTGAAGTGTTTCACATTCATTTTCACTAGCAAGACACCTGTGGAAAAGGAAACATATTAAGACAAAAATATAAACAAAAACACCATCCACATATCTAGCTACATCAATCAGTCAGTCAACAAAAACTTTGTTGAAGGAATATTAAAACTATCTCTCTCTTTCTCTCTCTCTGTATATGTATATACATATATATATATATATATATATATATATATATATATATATATATATATATATATAGGCATGGGTGTGGCTGCATGGAAAGAAGTTTGCTTTCCAACCATATAGTACTGGATTCAGTCCTGCTGCATGACACCTTGTGTTTTCTATTATAGTTCCAGGCTGACCAAAGCCTTGTGAGTGGATTTGGTGGATGGAAACTGAAAGAAGTCCAGTGTGTGTGTGTGCTTGCACGCATGCATGCGCTTGTGATTTCTTTTCTTGACATCACATGATATTTGTAAATGAATGGCATTGTCATGCAAGCAATGTCATTTATTTCCAATATTCTGCAAGAATATGTCTGGCTGTGGGGAAATATTACCTTACTTGGAAACAGGTGAGGGGTTGGTGACATGAAGTGCATCCAGTCATAGAAAATCTGTCTCAAACTCTCTCTGACCCATATAAGTATGGAGAAGTGGATGTTAGATGATGATAAGTTACTTCAATACAATAAAGAACACCAAATAAACCTCCCCTTGTCAATACCATTGACAGGCCACTAAATTCTCTTTCACAAACACTATTTGGCTGACAATGAAATATGTTTTCTCATTAAAAAAACATTGTTAATTAACTGTTAGATTGAAAGAAAAATTTGAAGATGTACCAGTCTCCATATTCTTTGTAATTGTTTTGGATTTACACTCCCCAAAATATTCATAACCTAGTGAAGTGAACCTGGATTTACCCCTCAGAAGAAGTGCAGTGGGACTGCTCATCCTAAGTGATCTTTAGTGTTTCTTATTACTTGATGTGGTTAGCTAGAGCCTGGACCATACCTCAGAGCTCTTACAGTGCCCACCTGGATAGCTTATCCTTACATGCTCATCGTATATATATATATATATATATATAAATTCCTTCTTCACCAGAAGAATGTCACTGTGTTTTCCTAAATTCCAACTATTCAATTATCACATTGATTGTACTAAACACCCTCAACAATTAAATCTGAGACCCACGAAATCAAAAGCTTACCTCTTTCTTCCTACTTAATTCAAAGTTTGTGTATCATTTTACTAAGTTGTTATTTAATCCATAGGTTATTACTGAGCTATCTTGACTTGCATTTTATCAGCCAGGTCAGTTGTAGTCCATCATTATACTCTTCTACATTCTTCTAAGCTATTCTATTACTATGTTAGTATCATCATTTAAAGTTCAAAAACCAAATATTTCGAAGGATTTATACAGAGTGGTCCAAAATCTACTATTAAATATACACGTATGTATTAAATGGTAGTGTGACTTTTCACCACTTTGTAAATAATATAATTTCATTGTTCAGGACTTTAAGAGCTTAGCAATAAGTTACTGAAATCTTTCCCAAGTAATGTAACATTAGCCTATGATAATATCTTAATAATCACAACTGAAACACCTTGTCATTCATTTATAATCCTCCAACAATTTTAAAAACCAAAATCTTTTACCGTTCCAGCAGTAATTTCCTTTCATCATTGCTGTTGGCCAATTTTGCTTCCAACTCTGCAGAGAGAGAAACATAAAAGAATGTTTGGTAATTAGTAATCATGGAATGAATTTAATCATACAATGTAAATAATCATGCTATCTGTTGGATAACATCCCCTATCAAACAGAGCTACTTGTTAATGTGTGTTAACTGGTTATATTGGAGCATATTCTCATACAAAATTATCTTATAAATCATATACCATCTTATCACCATCTTTAAGTCACTTGTCCAAAATTGCCACTTTGTCACACAGAGCTATGATTAATGTTGTTACAGCTGTGATCATGCACACAACTGAGCCCCTCAATTTGACCTTGTCAAACCTTCCCTATCCCCTCATAACTCATCTAACTATTGTATTATTCTGATGTTGTAAATGAATGAGTGTGGAATTCTGTGCTGCCAGTTATCTTACTCTCTCCCCTGAATCATTTCATACTGACACCTATCTTTCATTCTTAACACTGTCTCATATCTACCATTGATAACTCATACCTTCATTCACTACATACTTACATTCCCCATTTTGTGTCTCTGACCACCTCTACTTCTATTACTATACATCTCTCACTTCCCACACACACATGCAATTTTTATTCACCTCCACTCATCTTCTCTCAATCTCTCATCTTCCACCTATCTACTACATTGCTATTATTCTGTAACTCTTTATTCTGTTATCATCTCTCCCCTAAGCCACTTCTATTGACATCTATCCCTCATTCTCTTTCCCCTCATAAACTCATATTTATCATCCACCACTCTCTACTCTTGTTCATCAATCACTACATTTATTCTCACCCTTATCTCTAACCATTTATCATTCTACCCCCACGTTCGCAAGCTTTGTCCACTCACCCTTTCCGATCATCTGTCCCCATACTTTTTTCTATTTATCTTCTTATCCTTGAAGATATGCTCAGACTCCTCACCATCATTTTACCTCTCTTCCCAACTACACCCTACTTCCTCCCAACCAGCTTTATACAACACAGGATAGTCATGTATTTCCTCTACAAAAAGAAACCTTTTCTTTCAATCAACACCTATCTTAAAGTGACCTTCCTACTAGATCACACTTAGTTGAGGGGGCTCTTTAGTCTTGTGACTTACATGACAACCGCACTAGTGCTGGTGCCATGATGAAAGTACCCAGTGCTCTGTTAAGTAGTTTGCATTAGGAAGGGTATCCAACTGTAGAAACTAAACTAAAGCAAACATTGGAGCATGATGCAGTCCTCCAACTTGTCAGATCCTGTCAAATATTCTGACATGGAATATGGATGTTAGATGGTGGTGTGACAGTGAAGAATTTAAATACTGTTTCTAAGAATTATCCTACTTCTTGCATAAATGATATTACTCTTGTCCTTTCTCCAACATGACACAGGATAGATGAAAAATAGATATTTAAAGAAGGTATTTAGAAGAGATAGCATGAAGCATGATATTAATAAATCATACCAAGTTTTTGTCCTTGAAGCTCATCACAGAGTTTGGTCTGTTCCTCCACAGCTTGTTGAGATACAACCAGATCCCCACGAACTGTTGTCAAATTCTCAGTTACTACAGCCAGTTGCATTTCATAACGGGTTTCATTTTCTTCACATTTTTTCTCAAGCTGCTGGTAACTGTTTTCTTTGGAGCTCTATAAAGAGAAAATAAAACATGACCTCTCTGAATTAATGCAATTTAATCACCAAAAAATAAAGGAAATTAATTTTCCATTTAAAGAAGTATTCAGAAAAAACACTTCTGAATATTTTGGTGTGTAGTGGACAACAGGGTTCTTCAGTTTGCTGGTGGGTTGGTTCATTTGTCTCACTTCCTTTTTCCATATGCTAGCATAGATTGGACGAATACATGTTATTTAAGGCATTGTTTTACAATTCCTGTTGTAAACCCTCACCTGTTTATCAAATAAGGGTTTTTTTTATTCTGTTCATCTTTGAAAGTACACAGCTAGTGAACCATTTTGCTGACATTCCTTGTCACCAAACATAACAGTTTGTAACTCACCAATTTTTATGTGAAGTACAGAATATAATCATTCAAGTAGACACACACACACACACACACACACATCTCTTCTCTTCTTGGTAGTTTCTTAAGTCTAGAAAGATGACTCTGCAATTTCTTACTGGACAATTTCCACAGATGATTTGTTTATAGTGATCAAATGTTTGTGCTGTACATGAGCTTACACCCTACCTCAAATCAACATTACCTCTACAGGTGCACAGTGTGCCACATGTCAGATGAACAACATAAGAATGAAGTGTTTTGGTCAAGAACGTAAAGCGCTGCTTGGTCCAAGAATCAAAACCACACTCCTGTGATCGTTAATGTAACACCCTAACCACTAGGCCATGCATGACACACATGACAAGCTTCTGTGCAGCTTTTGCCTACCAAATTCACTTACATGGGTTTGGTTGGCCAAACTTTTTATCTCACTGTGATACAATAATAATTTAATAATGAACTAACTTTTGAATGTGTAAAGAATATCCATTTCTCTGACTCCATATAAACAAAGTATTTAGTTGGAGTAAGTGAGGGTTACCACATAGGGAACATGGAGAATAAATCTTAAAATAATAAATATGTAGGAGTCAGGAAAGCCATTAGTGTTGTTGCGAAATAGCACAGTCATGGCAACTTCAACCAATCAGAGCTGGGCATGTATTAATACTAGAAGCAGTTAACCGTCCACATAGGTAAGCACATGTTTTCTGACAGTCAGTGGAAGAACACAACACAAACAACATTGCTTCTTCATCATGGAACAGCTCCTGGTTTTCTCACCAACTTTGTGCTGCAAACTTCTGAATCAAATTAAGCTCTCAACACTGACCACATCATGGACATCCTATTACATTTTTGTCAACTTCGTCTTGCGAGCACCTTTTCAGTTAGTCTTTATCTACACAGCTCTACATATTTCCATCTCAGCTAGCTTTTTATGGCTTACAACTAAATCATTTGTTCAATCATAAGTTTTATCACTTTCCTTTGACTCCTACATATACGGCCACTTCGCTCATGACTCGTCAGCTCTCATTCTTATTTTAATAAAGTTACATTGTTTTGTTTAAAAACTGCCTTCTGATATCCATTATACATGCTTCTCAAAAGCGCATTGAATGGAATTTTTTCAAGAACACTTTCATACTTTAAATTAGTGACCACTCTCACTAAATTGGTGACTTTACCATGATGGTTCATTTTTACATTGCCATTGTTATTTCTACATCGGTGGCCCCGATGTGATATAAACACAGAGGACATTCATCCTCTGACTTCCTTCCATCAGTTACACCACTACCACAATTTATTTAACTTTTATCGATGATTCATTCCTTACTGTGCTGGACTCCTGTCTCCATTCACTGAGCTTCTCCAGAACCAATGCAGAAGATTGAAACCATTTCGTTAATTCCTAGTCAAACCAAAGCTTTTGACACTGTGAAACACTCTTTCTACAGCCTGTCTCCTTGCACACTGTGTCTCCGATGCAAAGCTTTCGCTTGTGGTTAATGCATCAGACACTGCAATCGGTGCTGTTTTACAGTCATTTCATCAGCAACACTTACAAACCTCTTCCTCTGGACTCACTCAAGATATCTTCTCTCAAATCTGCAATGTGCAAATTCCATACTTTGCCTGTGCCAATCTCTGAAGATCCTGTGTGACGTCTCAACAGATTCACCTTGTCCTTTTGTCCTACTGACTCATAGATGAACTGTTTTTGAAGCCCTGCTTAATCACATCCTGGATCCTCAGCCTCAGTGAAGCTTATTATGGCTAGATTCTTCTGGCTAACATGAGGCACTGACATCACTGACTGGCCTCAATCTTACCTCCACTGCCCAAGGTCGATGGTGCATACACTCATTCGCTCACCCCTTGGCACCATCAGCACACCAGATGCATGCTTTTGTTACATCCACATTGATCTTGTTAGACCCTGGCCCATCAGTCAAAGATATGCTTACATTCTCACTTGTCTTGAATATTTCACTCACTGGCCTGACATCATGTCTCTGTTATTTCTGCCTACTCCATAGCTTGAGCCCTGGTATTAGGTTGGTTATTGCATTATAGAACTTTTACACACACCACTTTCATTGGCTCAGGAGGCTTTGCAAGACTGTATATAGGAACTGGCCCTGAGTGCCTGTTATTTTCTCATTTTTGTACTTGCCTTTTCTCACATTTGTTGTATTGTTTTCTTGATGTATTCATGTTGTTTTTTTCCCCTAGTTTGAACGTTTGGTTCTGCATTTTTTTCTTCCTTTTTCTTGTTGTATTACTGTTGTATCAACTTGTAGTCTGAACAGGGAGTACTGTAGGAGTTAGGAAAGACATTGGTGTTGTTGCAGAATAGCACAGTCATGGCAACTTAACCAATCAGAGCTGGGTGCGTGTTAATACTAGAAGCAGTTATCCACTCTCATAGGTAAGCACGCATTTTTTGACAGTCAGAAGAAGAACATGACATGAGCAACATTGCTTCTTCATCATGGAACAGCTCCTGGTTTTCTCACCAACTTAGCGCCGCAAACTTCTGAATCAAATTAAGCTCTCAACGCTGACCACATCATGGACATCCTATTATGTTTTTGTCAACTTCACCTTGCGAGCACCTTTTCAGTTAGTCTTTATCTACACAATTCTACATATATTATGAGTGGTTTATTTCCATCTCAGCTGGCTTCATTTCTGCTGGCTTTTTATGGCTTACAACTAAATCATTTGTCCAATTGTAAGTTTTATCACTTTACTCTGACTCCTACACATATGCCTGCTTCACTGACTTTACAATGTTTTGTTTAAAAATTACCTTCTGACATTCATTACATATGCTTCTCAAAAGCCCATTGAATGGACTTTTTCCATGAACACTTTCATACTTTAAATTAGTGACCACTCTCACTAAATTGGTGACTTTACTATGATGGTTCATTTTTACTTTGCCATTGTTATTTTTACAAATAGATAATTACAAAAAACTTACTAATTGTTCTTTAAGTTCAGCATTTTGATTTTCAAAGGATGTAAGAGATAAAGCAGATTTTTCTTTGACTTTGCTCAGTTCTTCTTGTACCTAGTAACAAAGAGGTATTTTATAAAAGATTTGGTTACATTTTCTCTAAATATCCAAAAAACAGCATAAACATACTAAAACAATAAATTTTCCACCAGCAGTAAGAATATATCTTATCTCCTCTTTCCCTGTTCCCACTACAATTTCCAATGGCCATTACTATTTTCATGGCATCAAGCAATTGAATAACAACACTTCTCCAAGATAGAATGCTAATGTATTTGATGTTTTACTAGTAGGAAGACTTGAACTCCGACTACAAACTCACAGTTTTGTGTGCAAAATACTCTGCCTTTACAGTAGTCAAATACATCTCACCACGATACCTCATTTTAGCAAAGTGGAAAAAGCTACTAAGAATGCAACATCAGTGGTGTACTTGTGACAGTGTTCAAACTGTTGACTATTTGGCTACAACTCTAATGATCTGGCCAGTTCCATCTCTTTACTACTTCTTTCACATTCTTTTTTCTACAGTTGTATGGGTTGTAACATAGCATATTTCCATGCATCTCAATCAGATGTCATCTTAACAGGAGGACTTAAATTTCTAAAATCCTTTTCTCCAATTCATTTTTTTTTTTTTTTATCAAACTCCATATCTAATATCTGTTGCCATCTCAAGTGACATCACATCACACCAAGTTTACTTGGCCTCAACCAGTCATTTCAGTGTATTATACTAAGCTCATTCATCTTTAGATACTGAAATGAAATAAATTATCAGGAGATATATGCATTTAATTATAGAGTTATTGATTTCTTACATAGGTAAAGGCTTTAGATTTATGGAAGTTGGAACAGAAATGTTCCAAACATTTTTATTATTTCTAAGAAGATCATCATCAGCTGAAGTCAAATAAATCCTTATGGGTTATTAAAGCTGTTGTAAACTTGGTTAACTTAAAATTTCGCTTTATTGTTTGATACTTTTCATTAGAAAACTAAATAGTAACTGTAGAAGGCAAATAATTCTCAATGAATTCTCTGTTGTTACTAAGATGGTGGTCAAATGTTTTAAGTCCTTAATTTACCTCTCATAAAAAAGATAAGATGACTATGACCAAGAAACATTAATTGAATATTTTCTCCCAATTTGCCACCTCAACGGAGCTAGAAGAATGAGGTCTGCTACTCAACAATAATAACAATAAGAATAAAACTTACATTACTGATAGTTGTCTCTAATTCTGACTTTTCTGACTGCAACTGGAGTTTCTGATCAATTAACAACTGTTTTGCTTCTTGTAGTGTGTTCACATTCTGAAATCAATCAAGAAAATATCTAAAGTGTATATTTTGGGAGAAACAATCATTACAGAAGGAATACCATTGTATAATTTACTAAGAAATTATTTATTCATTGGATTTGAGAAAAAAAAAGAAACCAATTGATTCACAACCAAACCACCACAAAGAACCGACTGCAGTTTCTGACCCTTCCATAGTTATGTCCTCTATCTACTTTTTCTGTGACACACATCTTCCTGAATAGGGATGACTGAACTACCTCATCAACAGCTGACTATATACTTTTCTCTAACAAGAATTCACACATAAAAAGAACCCTCTATTTTTGGAACCATTATTATTTACTGCATAATGTAAATGTGAAGGGAAGACTAGAAAACAGTGTATTATTCAGTGAGTTCAAATCCTGTGCTGGACACCAAGTTTTGTTTTCAAAGCAAAACACATTATCAATTTAATCAGCCTAACAAAATAAGTACCCTCTCACCTATCAAGTAGCAATTAATATATTTGACTGTTAACCTCCTGTCAAGAACATTGCTTTGATACCAAAAACTTCGGTTTGGGATTACTTGTTTCATATTCTTGACAATAATATCTGTTACTTCTTTTCCATTTTTCATTTAACTGCAGTTAGTTCTTCAATGCTAAAAACTAAATATTTTCTTCAGCTAAAATATGAAGAAGACAACACTAGTGAGCTGCATCAACCAGCTAACCAAAAAAAAAAAAAAAAAAAAGTAACAAGTATCTAAGTTTTCAGATCCATCAAATACATGCTACATTGAAAGAAAAAAGTTAAATTTAAAAATGAGAAGGAAAAAAAAGATTCTCATCTTGTTATATTTACTTGCTTTAACTTAATAGTTTCCTCTTGCATTACATTTCTGGTGTTCTCAAGGTTTTTAGCAAATTCATCTCTTTGTTTTTCAGTTGAACTCAGAGAAGTTTCTATTTGGCTCACTTGTGATTTTAATTGTGTCTGGAATGGCAAAGAAAAAATGTAAGCTTACTTTGTATAACATTCAATTCTTTGAAATGAGAAACTTCACAAGTTCCTTGTTTAAAAGATTTCAGTATTTATTTATAATATCTATCAATTATACAGCAAGCATTATCACCATTGCTAAAACTATCAGTCATTATTTTACTGTCTGCTTTTCCACACTGAAATGGGTTTGAAAGTTTGAACAACTTCAAAATATTCTAATCTTGACTATTTGTAAGTAACACTTTAAAAAGTTGATTTAATTTAGCATGGCTCTTCACCATGTAACGATAACTACCTGATTCATATCCAAACCCATCATCAAGAACTGACTGAAATTTCTTTCACACCACAGTTATTTCCTCTCTCTACTGTTTTCCATGACATACTTCTGGTTGTCTGGACACCCTTCCTAACTGACCAGGCCAATTCCACAACATGCATCATTCATCCATATTACATACCAATATGATAATTTCTCACATCTATATTCATCTAAGTTTGCATTGCATTTCCAACAGGTATTATCTCATTCTTTTCCAGTTATTTCAACTACTCTGCATCCATACTCCATGTTTAAGTATCGTATAACATTACATTTCTAATACTTGTCATGTAGACAAAAGATAGAGACATAAACACTATTGTTGTTAATAGGAACAATAGTTCTCTAGGTTATCTCTCCTTTAGTTTATAGCTACTAAGCTAAAATTATCAACTCCAGCAATGCTTAGGGATTTGTGCAGAGGATGAAACAAGTTGATGTAGAGAGTAGCAAATTGCAAAAGATTTGTGGAAAGTCTGTTTAGCAGAGCTTATTTAGTCTGTCTAGTAAACTGCTTAAACAGGCTATGTCATTAATCTTCATTACCCAATCATCACCATCATCATTTACTGTCCATTTTTCATGCTGGTATGGTTTGGATAGTTTGACAAGAGCTGGCAAGCCAGAGGACAGCATCAGGCTTCACTGTCTGTTTTAGTATGGGTTTTATGGCTGGACACCCTTCCTAACACCAACCACCCTACAGAGTCCCTGGGTATTTTTTACGAAGTACCAGTACCAGGGGGATCACAGAGTAACTCACAAGACAAAGATCCTTTGAGAAGTGAGGTGATATTGAAGGTGGTTGCCTTGTGCCAGGTGATGAGAGATTAGAGTGTGACAGGGGGACAGAAACAGGTGTCTTGCTGTAGAGGAGATACAACATTCAAATAGAAAATAATTCCACACTGGAACAAAAATAGCACTTACTGTTTCCTGCTCAAGCTCATCTTTAATCCTAGTCATCTCTTTCAATTCTTCATCTAATTTAACCATTTTGCTGTTCATAGATGTACGTATCTGCAATGAAGAACACTCAACACTTTAGTAAATCTGAATACTTGGGTTAATGAGTTTTTAATTAAGGATGCAATTTTGATGTTATAAAAGAATATTAAACTGTGATGTTCATGGTATTCACCAGGTGTTTTTGCAAATATATTAGTCCAAGAAGTGAATATGTTATTACCAGAAACTGAAAGTTCCATATGAATACATTCATCACAAAAGTACAAAGTATGTCATTGTTATCATTCAATGTCTGTTTTCCATCCTGGCATAGGTTGGATGGTTTGACGAGCTGGCCATCAGAGAGCTGCACCAGGCTCCATTTGTCTGTTATGGCATGGTTTCTATGGCTGGATGCCCTTCCTAATGTTTACTAAACAGAGTGTGCTGGGTGATTCTTATGTGACACCAGCATGAGTGCCTTTTATGCAGTGCCAGCATGAGTGCTTTTGATGTGGCACTGACACGAGTGCTTTTTATGTGGCACTGGCATGAGTGCCTCTTATGTGGTGCTGGCATGAGTGCTTTTTATGTGATACCACTGGCACAAGTATTGCCAGTGCCCCTGGAATGGCTCTTGTGCAGGTGGCACATAAAATACACCATTTTGAACATGGCCGTTGCCAGTACCGCCTGACTGGCCTTCGTGCCGGTGGTACGCAAAAGCACCCACTACACTCTCTGAGTGGTTGGCGTTAGGAAGAGCATCCAGCTGTAGAAACTCTGCCAAATCAGATTGGAGCCTGGTGTTGCCATCCGGTTTCACCAGTCCTCAGTCAAATCGTCCAACCCATGCTAGCATGGAAAGCGGACGTTAAACGATGATGATATATATATATAAATATATATAAGAGAGAGAGAGAGAGAGAGAGAGAGAGAGAGAGAGAGAGAGAGAGATGGAGAGAGAGAGAGAGAGAGAGGGAGAGAGAGAGAGAAAGAGAGAGAGAGAGAGAGAGAGAGAGAGAAAGAGAGAGAGAGAGAGAAACAGTTCAGTAAAACAAAATACCTCATTTAGTTGTTCTAAAGATGTTGTCAATTCTTTTTCATGTTCTACAGATTTGTTCAGGTCCTTTTGAAGATTAGCTGATTTGGTCTCAACAAGTTTTAGTTCAGTATTTGTTTTGTCTAGTTTTGATGTCAAATCAGTTTTCGATTCTTCTAGCATCTAAAATTTAAATATGGAAATAACACAAATCAAATATTAAATAAAGATTCCTCAAATTTCTAAAAGGCAGTGCATTTTTTGAGGGTTGGGAGAATGTCAACTGAATCAAACTCGCAAATGCATGGTACTTATTTTATAAAATCTGTAAAAAGAAAATTCAAGCAAACTGTCAACATGGTACACTCTCTTTTCATGCATTTTTTTAAGAAGAAAGGGTAGCACCCACGACTCTTCTGAAAGTCTCTATATTTGGAGTAAAGGAGTAAGTTATCTTCAAACTTGAAACCTGGCCCAAATGCTTGCAACAGAGCAGACTCTGTAAAAAGAACTCCTGGGCTAAATGTTACATTAGGTGACAAATTAAGTCCATCACCCAATTTAAGGATGATATTGCCAAAATGGAAACATAGAATAAAAAAAAAACTTTTCAAGTCAGGTTAGATAAATTATTCAAGTAACAAAATGCTGTCATGGCTGATGCCAGTACTGCCTGACTGTCACCCGTGCCGGTGGCACGTAAAAAGCACCACATGAGCATGGTTAATGCCAGTGTCGCCTAACTGGCTCCCATGCCGGTGGCATGTAAAAAGCACCATATGAGCATGGTTGATGCCAGTGCTACCTGACTGGCCCCGGTGCTGGTGGCATGTAAAACGTACCCGCTACACTCTCAGAGTGGTTGGCATTAGGAAGGGCATCCAGCTATAGAAACCTTGCCAGATCAGATTGGAGCCTGGTGCAGCCTCCTGGCTTGCCAGTCCTCAGTTAAACCGTCCAACCCATGCCAGCATGGAAAGCGGACATTAAACAATGATGATGATGATGATGATTGACTCTATACCAAATCCAAGAAGTAGGATTCCATAACCTGCTCACTGCCTATAATGTGGAGAAGTGTGTAGGTTAAAGAACCTGGTTCTTAATTGAAAGTGAGAAGGTAATCCCAATGAGCTTTGTGAGATTGTTGCATTAATCAGTGACAAATCAGTATTTGATTCATTGCCTCCTAAAGTAACTTTCCAGCTACTTTATCAGCTGTCTGTAAAATCTGTTTTGTCAGACTCAGTAAAGGCTCCTTTGACATTCAATTCTCAGACATGCATTTCTTTAATCCATGTCAGAGAAAGACTACAATGCTGTAGTTTGGTTGAGAAATGTGTAATCTTACAGTTGTTTATCTTACAGTTTTTTATTGACTGCTGCTCTCATTTACATTTCTGGTGATGTGAAATAATGATATAGTGTTGGCTGTTTGAGGACTGGCTATGGGTTCCCTCTTATATATAGGTATTAGCCCAGTCATTAGAGTAAAAATAGAGGTGAAATAAACAACACAAATGGCTGAAATTTGATCAGAATTAGTGACTTTGACTTCCACAGTATGTTCATGTCATCCATTGATCCACTGTTTCGAAAACCACACCCTGTTATAGTGTATCAAGATTGGTTGGTGGCTGGTTATCATCAGCATTAGTGATGTAGCACTATTCTGCAAAGACTTAACAGCAGACAGTGAGAGTGTGTGTGTGTGTGTGTGTGAGAGAGAGAGAGTGTATATAAATCATCAGTATCATTGCTTTTTACATCTATATTATTTTTCCATGATGACATAGTTTGGATTTAAACTTCTTCAAGCAGTATTCTATGGTGAGATGTCTTTCCTGTTGCCAACCCTTACATGTTTTCAAGTAAAATACTTTATTCCATAGCTTATAGGTTAAAACAGAAGAAAATGTATTTATGGTAAGATATTCTATGCTGCAGCTTCATACAACTCAAATGGTTCATTTTAATATTATTAGATTATTTGTTTACCTTTATTTTGTTTTCAGATTCTCCGATTTGTGAATTTGCCTCATGTATCTGTTTCTCTAATGAATCAATCTTAGCAGCTGTGTTCTTGCCCTACAAAATACCAACATATCATTCAAATATTATTAATAAATTTTTCTTTTATTCTTTCCCATTTTTTTCCTAGCAATGCTGATGTGCATCATTTCTAGTATCACTATTGTACTCAATACATCACTACAATCTTTGGGTGACTGATTAACTTCTCGATTAAGCTTACCTAATTTTGTGCTCTCTGTCTTCAAAATCAAACTCTGGTACACCCAAATGAAAAATGTTGCCCTTTATTTACATGAACAGGAAATTTAAGCACAAAGCAATCGAAGATTAACTTTCAATGTTACTTTTATCAAACATTGATATGGCAATTTTGGTGGTGGTGTGGATATAGTTGATTAAATTGATTACTTTACTCACTTTCAAGAAATAAAAAAAATTCTGCTCTTGGTGGGATTTGAACTCAGAATTATTATTTTTCTAATCCTTTAGTCAGGAGGGATTACAGTGCCCATGATCCTTTACAAGGCCTAGAGGATTGGTGGAAGGGAGTGAAGAAGGCATTCTCAAACTGAAGACTTGGTCCAAATGCTTGCAACAGAGTGGATGTTGCTAAAAGTACCCAAGGACCAGGTGTGAGTGTTAAACTGGATAATGGATCAAGTCTACTGTCCAATAGACCATGGCAGGATTTGAACTCAGAATGCAAGGAACTAGAACAAATATCTTACAAATCTGGTCTGTCAATCTACTGCCTTTGATTGGTACTTTTTTTTTTTATTGGTTCCAAAAGGATGAAAGGGAAGTTGACCTTAATGGGATTTGAACTCAGGGCTCTGAGAGTTGAAACAAATATTACGAAGTATTCTACACAACAGTGTAATGACTGCCAATTTACTGTCATGTGGAAGGAGGCAACAAAATATCACAAGGCATTTTGTTTGGTGCTCTACTGATTCTGCAATTCACTGTCATTATTTCTTTTTAATAATGATTGCAATAATGAGGGCCGGTCATGGTAATCACAACAAGATTTTAGTACAAAACTGATGCATCAAAATAATACTGCAATAAAGCATTTCATCCAACTTTTTACTGCTTCAGACATCCCTTTATTTTTACTGCTCATTTTCTACCCCTAATTTACAGGCTAACCCCATTTCAGGACAGCATATGTTAAAAAGTATACCTTCTCTTCTTTTTCCTTTTCAAGGGCTGACTTTGTATTTTTCAGTTCAGAAACTTGTTTCTTCAAACTTGAGTTCATATTGTCAAAATTGGAAATCTGGAGTGGAGGAAAAAAAAGGTATGTCTATGTGTAAAAGAATGTAGTTTCTAAGAAAGAAAGTAAGAAATTTGCTTCATAAGAACTTAACCAAATGCTGAATTTGATAGTCTCATGGTGAACTTTAAAAGAGTAAAAAAATATGAAAATCTGTTCAACAGACCAGCATGTAGCTTATGTATGTATTAAATCTGATGCATATCAACATATCTAAATATATTCTAAGCTTGCTATGAAAGAGTTACTGAGTTATAGCATATAATGATAAATGAACACAAATTCACCATCTACAGTATGAAGAAGCAACTTCAATATCCCTTTTATTATGTGCACACCAGCTTCTCATGAGGATTCCATACTTTCTATGGTGTGAGCACAAGAATAAAGAGGAAATTTATGGACACATTCCACCAATCTCTATTACTGTTGTGTAACATTAGGCAGATTTTGCTGGCCACTGTTATTGAGTGATATTTGGAGATTTCTGCATCCTAATGGAAGATGAAGATCACTCAACTATATTGATATTATTGGCAGAAACATACAATATGAAATTAAGTACCTACCAAAGCTAAGAGATGGGAAATGGGAACAGAGATTTGTGGTGCAGCATTATGAAACACATCTTGGGTGCAGCTGCTTGAAAAATAGCTGTTTCAACTCTGTTTGGTGCACTGAACTTCCAATGTTTGTCATCCTTGTGATAGTTTATTGGCATTATTTTTAGAACAGATACTGATGCAAATTGAAAATGTACTTGAAGGTAATTATAAAAAAAACAAAAAAACTAAGCATACAGGTGGTTGATTACATTCAATGTATTTAAACAAATTCTGTGTGGTTAAGAAGCTTGCTATGCAACCATATAGTTTCAGTTTCAGTCCCTTGATGCAGCACCTTGGGCAAGTGTCTCCTACTATAACCCTGGGCTGATCAATGCCTAGCAAGTGAATTTGGTAGAGGGAAATCGTATGGAATCCTATCATATGTACATACACACACACTCACACGTGTGTATGTATGCATGTGTGTGTCTTTGTATCTGTGATTGTCCACCCCCACACTGCTTGACAACTGGTTTTAGTTTATTTACATCCCTGTAACTTAGCAGTTTGATAAAAAGAGACAGATAGAATACCAGACTTCAAAAAAATAAATAGTGGGGTCAATTTGTTTGACCAAACCCCTCCAATGGTGCCCCAACATAGCCACATGGCTGAAACAAGTAAACACTATAAGGTATATAATTTACTGTGACTGTAAGGTGGAGAAAAAAAAGAAGTATAAGATAACACTGGATAACACGATTTTTGTCCTTAGGTAGCAACTATCATTTCCTATTTGTTTATCCCTAGAAAGTATGAAAAATGGCTCATATTTTCTTCAAACTTTGCTTTTCCTACGATATTTATTGAAACTCCAAAGAAACCCTCTCAAGATATGGTTATGATGCTCCACCACTCCTGCTCATGATCAGAGATGCACATATTGTCAGCCACTAAGGGACATGCTCAAGTGGTTAAGGTCAAGCAACTGACAAGCAAATCTGTGGTATTGAGCAAAATATTTGTTATAATGATATTTCTGCTTCAGCAACTCAGCATTGAATGTCCGAAATGTAATGGAAAATAGGTCAGTTTCAAAACATTGATGTCCAGGTCACAAAAGCGAAATTTGAAGGGAATAATAGTCATTTCCTTTGGTTTCTAGATGGGAGCAAATAGGAAATAACACTTACTGACCAAATACACAAAAAAATAAATAAATAAAAAAATTATTACAGTGTAACAGGTATAATGATGAGGATGAAGTTGATAAATAAGTGAAATAAAGAATATACACCTAACCTTCTCATTTAATGATTTTTCAGCTTCTGTTTTTTCTTCAACTAATTTCTATAAAGAAAAGAAAGAAAAGGTCTTCAGGTTCTGGCTATATATAAATGAGAAACCCATTCTAAATTATCTCGCTGACGTACTACGACGAAATACCCAAGATGCAGATAAGATAGAGATTTTTATTTATTTACGGCCTCAAACATCTCAATACCTTGCGCTTTAGTTTTGTCCCTTATTATTTATCTTGTTTCTCTCCATGAAATTCAATTGAATTCAGTTGTTGTCTTAAATTCATGCTTATTCATTTTCTAAGCTTCCTAAATTCATGCTACGTTATATTCTAATCACCCAGAATTCATTGCTCTTTTAAAAAATTACGATTTATGCATTGTTGTCTCTCAAATATTTAAAATCTACAATTAAGAGCCCTCTCTACTCGCTGGCGGTACCTACCCACCACCACTACCCATTTTCCTTTATTCAAAAATTCTTATCGCTCCTTAAAATTATGGCTTTTAAGTGTTGATTTCTCAGCCCAAGAATTACAGCGTGATGTGCTGCTTGACTGGTCCCCCCCCTCTCTCTCTCTCTCTCTCTCTCTCTCTTTATATATATATATGATGATGATGATGATGATCTTTTCTCCCGCCATGCCTCTGTCTACCCCTCCATCCTCTCTCTCCCCCTTCGTAGTTTTTCCTTTAAGGTCTTCAGGTTCTGGCTATATATAAATGAGAAACCCATTCTAAATTATCTCGCTGACGTACTACGACGAAATACCCAAGATGCAGATAAGATAGAGATTTTTATTTATTTACGGCCTCAAACATCTCAATACCTTGCGCTTTAGTTTTGTCCCTTATTATTTATCTTGTTTCTCTCCATGAAATTCAATTGAATTCAGTTGTTGTCTTAAATTCATGCTTATTCATTTTCTAAGCTTCCTAAATTCATGCTACGTTATATTCTAATCACCCAGAATTCATTGCTCTTTTAAAAAATTACGATTTATGCATTGTTGTCTCTCAAATATTTAAAATCTACAATTAAGAGCCCTCTCTACTCGCTGGCGGTAACCCGCCCTCCCACCCCCTCCACCGGAAGTTCATTCCTCTGTCATCCCACCCCCTCCACCGGAAGTTCATTCCTCTGCCATCCCACCCCCTCCACCGGAAGTTCATTCCTCTGTCATCCCACCCCCTCCACCGGGAGTTCATTCCTCTGTCATCCCACCCCCTCCACCGGAAGTTCATTCCTCTGTCATCCCACCCCCTCCACCGGAAGTTCATTCCTCTGTCATCCCACCCCCTCCACCGGAAGTTCATTCCTCTGCCATCCCACCCCCTCCACCGGAAGTTCATTTCTCTGTCATCCCGCCCCCTCCACCGGAAGTTCATTCCTCTGTCATCCCACCCCTCCACCGGAAGTTCATTCCTCTGTCATCCCACCCCCTCCACCGGAAGTTCATTCCTCTGTCATCCCACCCCCTCCACCGGAAGTTCATTCCTCTGTCATCCCGCCCCCTCCACCGGAAGTTCATCCCTTTGTCATCCTGTCAACCTCGGCTGTCTCCCGGAACCCATCTAGTGGCCTTGGCCATCCTCTCCCCTACCTTTGGGTAGCGCATTAAGGTTGAGAAATGTTTGCAGGTTGTAGGTAATGTTTTACTTATGAATTCTTCCAATTGCAAGTTTTCTTTTCAGGTACACGACACTGCTTTTCCTCTTCCCAGGCTACAGGCCCACACCCCCAACACCCATACTGTTAGGATTGGCACTCTCAACGTCGGCACGCTGAAAGGTAGATCTGGTGAAATTGTTGAGATGCTTGAACGGAGATGCGTAGATATGTGCTGCATCCAGGAAGTAAGATGGAGAGGAGGTTCTGCAAGGTTCCTCACAGGCAAAGAACACAGGTACAAGATTTTCTGGGCAGGGAACACTGACGGGGTCGGGGGCGTAGGAATACTTCTAGCGGAGAAATGGGTGGATAAGGTAATCGAGGTCGTTAGAGTAAGTGACAGAGTACTTAAGATCAGACTAGTGCTTCATCATAGATTAGCTACTGTCATCTCAGCCTATGCACCTCAACCTGGGCTACCAGATGGTCTGAAAGACCAATTCTATGACACCCTCTTGCAAACTACCTCGTCGACGAGGGACAGGGACCTTCTCTTTGTGGCTGGAGACTTCAACGGTCATGTCGGACGTCGTGCTGGGGGCTTCCATGGCATACATGGAGGCTATGGCTTCGGTTCCCGCAATGAGGAGGGAACCAGACTGCTGGAGTTCTGTGATGCAACCAATCTTATGGTCTGCAATACCAACTTCAGGAAACCTGCCAGTCACCTAGTCACCTACCGCTCCGGCAGACACTCTAGCCAAATCGACTACATCCTCGCCAGAAATAGGGAAAGAGGGCGGCTTATAAATGCCAAAACCTACCCTGGCGAAGAATGTACCCCACAACATAGATTAGTAGTTAGCGACTTTGGGATCAAGGCAAAATGGGTGCCCAGAATTAGACAGGCTTGGAGAAGAAGGGTGTGGAAGCTTAAAGACCCTGCAAACGGACAGAGACTTAGAGACAAGTTACTTGAAGCATTTAACGAAATAGAAGGGGATATAGCATCATACAACGTGGAAGACAATTGGAGATTTCTGCGGGACAACCTGTTGAAAGCCACCGACCAGATTTGTGGGTGGTGTAAGGTCCCCTCCCAACCCAGAGTAACGTGGTGGTGGAACAAGGAGGTAGACAGGGCTATTAGACAAAAGAAACAAGCTTGGAAGGACTGGAAGAACGGTGGTAGCAGGGAATTGTACCAATGTGCCAGAAGGGAGGCTAGGCGACAGGTTTATTTAGCCAGAGGGGAAGCAGATAAGGAAAGATTTGCCAATGTTCTGCGCCGTGAGGACCAAAGACTCGAGGTATTTCGGGTTGCAAGACAGTGTAGGAGAGAGAATAGTGATGTTGTAGGAGAGAAATGTGTTCGCATGGATGATGGTACGCTTGCATTAAATGAGGATGCAAAGAAAGAGGTCTGGAGATGCCACTACAATAGATTGCTTAATAAAGAGAATGAATGGGAGAAAGAGAGCCTGCCTTATGTCGACCCAATAGAGGGACCAGCTATCCGAGTTGATAGTACCAGGGTAGATAAAGCAATTAAGAGTATGAAGACCGGGAAAGCCCCCGGCCCATCAGGAATCACTGCAGAGATGCTCAAAATATCTGGCAGTGTTGGCTATAGCCTAGTCACCCGTATTACGAACCAGGTGATACACGAAGGAGTCATACCCTATGACTGGTGTAGCAGCATCATAGTCAACTGCTACAAAGGTAAAGGGGACGCTTTAGATACAAATAATTACAGAGGCATCAAGCTGTTAGATCAGGTTATGAAAGTTACAGAGAGGGTCATAGCCCAACTAATTAGGGAGCGAATCAATTTAGATGAGATGCAGTTTGGGTTCGTGCCAGGTAAAAGCACTACTGATGCCTTATTTCTAGTGAGACAGTTGCAAGAGAAATACCTAGCCAAGGATAAACCTCTGTACCTGGCTTTCGTTGACATGGAGAAAGCCTTTGACAGGGTCCCCCGATCCCTTATCTGGTGGTCAATGAGGAAACTTGGGATAGAAGAATGGCTAGTGAGAGCTGTGCGAGCCATGTACAGAGATGCGGCCAGTAAGGTGAGGGTTGGAAATGAGTACAGCAATGAATTCCGGGTAGAGGTAGGGGTCCACCAAGGTTCCGTCCTCAGCCCCCTATTATTTACCATAGTCCTCCAGGCAATCACAGAGGAGTTCAAGACAGGTTGCCCCTGGGAGCTCCTCTATGCTGATGACCTTGCCCTAATTGCGGAGTCACTATCAGAACTAGAGGAGAAGTTTCAGGTGTGGAAGCAAGGTCTAGAATTGAAGGGCCTTAGAGTCAACCTAGCTAAAACCAAAATCCTAATAAGTAGGAAGGTAGATAAAACACAAACCCCTTCAGGTAGATGGCCCTGCTCAGTATGTAGAAAAGGAGTAGGTAGTAACTCTATAAGATGTACCCGGTGCAAGCTATGGACACATAAGAGGTGCAGCAACATCAAAGGCAGGTTAACTAGCAAGTTAGTTTTTGTTTGTGGCAGATGTTCAGGTGCAATAAAGACTGCAAACAAACAGGAAACAACTTCTATCTCATTCCAGGGTGAAAAACTAGAGGTAGTCGATAGCTTCCGCTATCTGGGCGACCAAGTTAGTAGTGGGGGTGGGTGCGCTGAAAGTGTAGCTGCTAGAATAAGAATAGCCTGGGCAAAGTTTAGAGAGCTCTTACCCCTGCTGGCGACAAAGGGACTCTCACTCAGAGTAAAAGGCAGACTGTATGACGCATGCGTACGAACAACCATGCTACATGGCAGTGAAACATGGGCTGTAACTGCTGAGGACATACGTAAGCTCGCAAGGAATGAAGCCAGTATGCTCCGTTGGATGTGTAATGTCAATGTGAATACCCGTCAGAGTGTAAGTATCTTGAGAGAAAAGCTGAACATTAGAAGCATCAGTTGTGGCGTGCAAGAGAGACGATTGCGCTGGTATGGGCATGTGGTGAGAATGGAGGAGGATAGCTGCGTGAAAAAGTGCCACACCCTAACAGTTGAGGGAACCCGTGGAAGAGGTAGGCCCAGGAAGACCTGGGCTGAGGTGGTGAGGCAAGACCTTCGTACATTGGGCCTCACCGAGGCGATGACTACGGACCGAGACCTTTGGAAATGGGCTGTGCGTGAGAAGACCCGGCAAGCCAAGTAAGATCGTTGCCAGTGCCCCTGGACTGGTTCTTGTGCGGGTGGCACATGAGATGCACCATTTTGAGCGTGGCCGTTGCCAGTACCGCCTGACTGGCTCCTGTAGGATTTTCGAGCGAGATCGTTGCCAGTGCCCCTGGACTGGCTTGTGCGGGTGGCACATAAAAGACACCATTTCGAGCGTGGCCGTTTTCGTGCGGGTGACACGTAAAAGCACCCACTACACTCTCTGAGTGGTTGGCGTTAGGAAGGGCATCCAGCTGTAGAAACTCTGCCAAATCAGACTGGAGCCTGGTGTTGCCATCCGGTTTCACCAGTCCTCAGTCAAATCGTCCAACCCATGCTAGCATGGAAAGCGGACGTTAAACGATGATGATGATGATGATGTGGAATGTTTTGTGATTTGTTCATAACATAAATGACATTTATTCCTTTAAAACAGTGTTTCTCAACCATTTTTTACCTGTGCACCCCTTAGATTCTTATTTTATTTGGGTGGACCCTCCTAGCCATTTGATGTTTAAAAAATCCTATTCATCATCAACATCATCATCACCATTTAATGTCTGTTGTCCATGCCAACATGGGTTGCATGGTGTGACCAGAGCTGGCAAGCTGGGGGTGGCACCAGACACCAGTCTGATTTGACATGGTTTTTATGGCTGGATGCCCTTCCTAAAGCTAACAACTTTACAAAGTGTGCTGGATGCTTTTATATGGCACCACACAGGCGCTTTTACATGGTACCACATGGACACTTTTATGTGATGCTGCACGTGCACTTTCACATGATGCCACACAGGTCCTTTTACATGTCAAAGAACGGGTACTTTTACGTGTCACCATAATTAAAGTAACTTGTCTCTCCACTGCCATTTATTTTGAATGTATGATTCAGCGTTGTTTTGAAATTGTCCTGTATGAGCATGTGAGTGTGTGCATGCTTGCATGTGTGCACGCTCGTATGTGTGTGTACTTATATGTAAGCATGTGCGTCCATATGTGTGTTTGTTAAATTTCATTCATATCAGATAAGATAGAGACTTTGGACTTGGTTTTGGTTTTCTTTCTGTTATTTTCTGTTTTCTTCGTAAATGCATCCTTTCATTTTCACGTTCTGTATTTTATGTGTGAACAACATCCGCAACCATGGGTAATTGTAAGGCTTTTATCTACGTAATTGCTATTCAAAATTGGTCGTGTTTCAGTTATGAGGACCGACTCTTGTATTTGCCATAACCATGCATCGTCAGGGTGTCTAGACAGGATTTCTATGCTAATCCGGTCCAGTACACCACCATGTTGTTCTTTGGCATGCTGGTAGAGCACAGAGGTTTGTTTGTGATTCTTATAGTCCCTCCAATGTTCATTTACACGCTCAGCCAAACTTATCGCCATTTCACCTATGTATGCCGTGTTTCCGTTTTTACAATCACCATCCATACAGCTTATTTCGTAAACCACATTTCTGGCTTTGCAGTTGATAGTTGATATGTATTTTAACTGAACTCATATTAGGGAGTAAGTTAGGTATTTTAATTAGAGAGCTTATGGAGTAACGGGGACACTTTAATTGGTATCATGAAGAGGTAAAACTCACTAGATATTGTTTAAACTAAGATCAGCCCTAACTGAAAAAATCTATGATAAAAAGCAATGCAGCCATGACTGTCCCATCTTTTTCCCATGCGCCAGGAACCGAGGATCACATCATTTAATGTGTTGGGAGTGATTCAAATAAGATTTGGTTGCTATTTCTAGCAAGTTGATCATCACAGAGAGGTTCTCCACCGGCTAAAGTGATATTCCACTAGAAAGTGGTGTTGAGCTCAAATCCTTTCTTAGATCTGGAGAATGCTGTGTATTCTTCCTTGAATAAATTACATGAAGATAAATTTGCTTTCCAACTACATAGTTCTGGGCTGATCAAAGCCTTGTGAGTAGACTTAGTAGATGGAAATCGAAAGAAGCCCATTGTACATATATGGGTATCTTTTTTTTGTTCTCACCACTGCTTGATCATCCCATGTTGGATTGTTTATAATCTTGTAACTTAGAATAAATACCAGGCTTAAAAAAAAAAAAGATATAACAGGTTGTTATATCTTTAAGGTGGTGCCCCAGAATAGCCACAGTCCAATGACTGAAACAAGTAAAATATAAAAGATTTATCCATGACTTATATGTATATCATACCATATATTACATATAAAAATATCCCTGCACATCCTATACCAATCACTGGTAATGTTTATATAATATGCAAAAATTAAAGCATGATATAAAAGACTACCTAGAAGCCATCAACTATCTCAATGGTCCACAAATGTATTGAATTTGAAATGTTTTAAGAAAAGGCCTGATGCCTGGACCCCTGCTGCTAACCCCCAAAGTATTCTTTTTTTCTTTAGCTTTAAGCAGATGAAAAATAAATCTGTCACTGGACAGGACACTATTACAGGAAACTTTCAAACAAAACCTGATATATATCCTTTGTATCAAAATGGATAAATGCTTTGGTGATAATTCTGAAAGATAATTTAAGAGAATATATACTGGGAAAGGTAAAAAAGGCAAAACATACTGTTTGTGATTGTAAATTAGCTTGTAAAGTGGTAATTTGTTCTTCATATGCTTGTTTTGAACTTTCGAATGCATCACCTTTTTCTTTGAGTACTCTCTTGTAATTTGTCTGAAACAAAAACAATTAGAGAAATTAATAGGACTTTTCCAAGGAAAAATGACTTTATCATAGTACTTATGCAGAACATTAATTTTATACCTATAGTCAATGCATTATCATGTACGCTATGAGTTAACAGAATAAAAAGTGGGTCCCCATACAAACTTAGGGAAATGATCATAAAAATGATAATGATGATGATGAATAATTGTAGTGTGCTGATTAATGTTGATATTTGAATAATGCTAGTATATTTTCACTAGTTACACAAATGAAGGTATAAGGGTATGTGACATTTTCTTTACATGTATGTTGTTACAAATCAAATGACAAAAGAAGAAACAGTAGGCATAGTCTGTTCTTTTAGCTAAAACATTTTTGGATTAGTGTACTTTAAGAGCATGGATGACTGAGCAGACAGAGTGCTGCACAGGTAGCTGTAATAGTAGTTGTTTGAATCTTATCTTTGGCACTGTCTTGTGTCCATAAGCAAAATACTAAACTCTCAATTTATTTAATCCACCTAGCTACTCACTATAGTTATTGTCACTTGGGACGTTGGTTGCATCAAAGTCAACTCATCTGCCATCATGATCAATGAGGGAATTTCTAAGCTGTCAGTCAGCCTGATAAAAACAGTAAACAAATTCCTTCAGATCACATCCTTTCATGAGAAACAGATGGAAATATTGGACAATATAATCCTAGATACATACTCAATAAGATAAGATGGTCATGGTTAGAATGCCTTTAATAGTAGGTATGTTCATCAGAGTTAAATGACAACACTGAAACAAAGGAAGGACACATTTCGAAAATATAATCTTAGATATACAAAATGATGGTACAGCCATGGGTGGAAAGCCTTTGATCATAGATTTGCTAAATTAGGCTTGATCTGAGGCTTAACAACAACAATTGGTATAACAGAGTAGGAACCATTTGTTCCTCAAAATAGTGGAAATACTGTAAAATAGACAGTGGCTTTCGGCTTGCAGTGCTGATATCACAGAATGTAGAAAGAAGAACCAATGATCTGTTGAATTGATTTTTCCTAAGATACATTAGGTAGTGCACTTATGACAAAAGGAATCAATAAACCTACCATAACCATAATGGAAATGCTTTCTTTATTTACTCTACAGTTAACAATAATGAACTTATTGTATGCAGTACTCAGGTGCACAACTCACCAGAAAAAGGAACCAAAACTGAATGAAAAGTACATAGAATATGGACAGAAAGTGAACAGTGAAACAGTCTACAAAAAAATGGGGGTGGGGGTGAGGTTGAGGGGAACCCAAGGTTGTTAATGCTGAATAATATTACAATGTTGATAAGACTGCAAAAACAAGTGAAAATTTATACAACTTGTAAAAAGAGGTCTTAATTGTGACAGAGCTGTTACAAGCACAATGTCACAGCAAAATTATTCATAAGATTCTATCTCCACATTTTACAAAACTAATATATTTCTAACTCTAATCCAGAGTAAGTCAAATCATATTTAGCAGAATGGGGTTAGTTTTAAGGTTCTGTCTTGCCAGAAATGGATAAAGAAGAGCAGAAGAGAGAATGAGAAGAAAAAGAAAGAATAAAGAAGAAAGGGCTTTATGTGTAGAAGTGACAAAACTGTAGAAGAAATGGTAGTTCAGTGGCAATAATATTAATTGCAGCTAGTAAACAACAAAGCTAACACAATATCCACTGCATATAATACTGAAGGATGCCACATGCAATATATATTAAATCTTTAAGGACACACAACATGGAAGAGGTGCAATCATGCAGAGTGCATCAAAGAATGAAAACAAAATAGAACTGAAATTCAATTTACCTTTTTTATTGTTTACATATATTGCAAGGTAAAGCTTTGATAATAAATTAAACTTAACAAATGTTGTTTTTTAATTATAAAACAAAAACAAAAGGTGTTTATATACCTGGGTCTGAAGTACTGACAACAAGTAGTTTATTTAACACACCACCCTTAAATATTACATTTAATACATGCCAATGTGTTAGAAATAGCAACCAATTTTCCCTCGGATCACACTTTACCATTTAAAACAAAAATAGGAAACACTAGATAAGTGCTGAAAATAATAAAGAATGATCATGATTGGAATGTTTTTTTTGATCATTAGTCTACTAAATCAAGGTGGACCTGGGGTTAAACAACAACAGCAATCACATTTGGTAATCAATAATAAATAAAAAAATCTTAATCTCTTAATACAAGATACACAAGCCAACAAATTAGCTTCTACATGATCATTCGAGCTGCTAGAAATAGCAGTTAAATCTACTTCAAATCACACCAAATCACCTTATGCATGACATGACAAAGATAATATCCTACATACCTCTAAAGATACAATATGGCCACAGATGGAATGTCTTTGACCAAAAGTCCGCACAATTAAGGTTAATCTGAGGCTAAACAACAAGGTACATTCTGAGCTAACAACAAAGGATCTAAAAGCTTGCTAGACATGCTAAAAATAGCAGCCAAATCTCATTCAAATTACAAACGACTGTCTTAAAAAAAAGGACACACTGGAAAAATTAGTCTCTAATTAACAAAAGAGGTGGGAAGATAGATGAAATTCCTTAGATGAAAGATTTGCTTGATCAACACAGACTTCTAGCTAAACAAGATTCAGTTCATTTCTGATACTTATTTTATTCAAATTTCACTTAACAGCTGATCTGTCCACAAGCATTCTTAGTCTTAGTACAGTCATGTGTGTGTGTGTGTGTGTGTGTGTGTTGTGTTTGTCCCTCATTGCTGCTTGACAACTGGAACTGGTTTGTTTGTGTCCCCATAACATAGCGGTTTAGCAAAAGACACCTATAGAATAAGTACCGGGCTTAAAATGATTTGTTTGACTAACCTCTTGAAGGTAGTGCACCAGCATGGTCACAGTCCAACAACTAAAACAAAATATATATATTGTTATTTTTTTACTTTAACTTGTTTCAGTTATTAGACTGCAGCCATGCTGGGGCACCAACTTAGAAACTTTTAATCAAACAAATCACTCCCAGTACTTATTTCTAAGCCTGGTACTCCTTATTCTATCAGTCTCTTTCCAAACTACTAAGTTACAGGGATGTAAACACACCAAAACTAGTCATCAAGCAACGGTGGAGGACAAACATAAAGACACACACATAGATATGTACATACATATATACATACATACATGCAAACATAGATACATACATACATGTACACACACACACAAGATGGGCTTCTTTTAGTTTCAATCTACCAAATCCACTCACAAGGCTTTGGTCAGCCTGAGGCTATGGAAGACATTTACCCAAGGTGCCATGCAGTGGGACTGAACTTGGAACCATGTAGTTAGGAAGCAAATGTCTTACCGCACAACCATGCCTGTGTCTGAGTCTATTTCCCTTTCTCTTTTACATAAGTTTTCCAATGGTAGCATGTTTTTTGCAAATCTAAACATCTGTACAATGCTGCATAAAGTACTGTTACAATTATATGCATTTAAAAATTTTAACTGCTCGTGTGTGAAATGGGAATGGAATCAGTTGATAGCCACATAGACTAAGGTAAAGTAATGTGAAGCCTGGTTGTCAGAGAGCACAACTGAATGACTGCAACAAATTATCCAATCATGACTATTAATTTAAACACACACACACACACACACACGCACACGCACACGCACACGCACACACACACGCACACGCACACACACACAATGAAAGGTGCTAAATGAATACAAAAATCTTTTTTCATCAATATATGACAGTGGAATAATCACACAATTAACAGACAATAAGAATCTTCATAATGGTACCAACCCCCACACACAAAAACTGTGTGGGGGTCAAGAGGGAACCTTTATGTGGCTGTTCAATCTGCTAGAAATGACAGCCAAATACTCCACAAATTGTATTCCATCAGCTTAAAAAAAGGAAGAATACGTTGAATAAAGTAGTTTCAAATACACTGTATCTGGTGGGGGGATGGAATGGTTAAGGCTGCTTAAAGAGATTTTTAATTCCTGGTCTTTTGGACCAGGGTGATCTGGGACTAAACAGCAAATTCATGATGAGTGTCAGCCGCCATAGCTAAGAGCCAACCTCCCCTCGCTCGAATACAAAATAATAACGATATATATTTGAGTTTCAGCTTCAAAGACATGATGACAATTCCACCACTACTACTACCAGAACCATATCATCATCATCATCATCCTCATCATTAACATCATCAGTTTTATGTGTATGTTGTTTTTTCCCCCACAGTTAAATACAGCCTGACAAGAGAAAATTTGATTAAAGTACCAAAACCAGTTATTTCCAAAACAAAAAAAAGGTGACCACTCACCAACCTCTCAATACCTAGGAGAGGAGGGAGGGTCATCTGGTGAAAAATTAATGCCTCTAGGCATGCGGTATATATTGTGTTAGTATGGTATTATAGAGTAAAGTGTATATAGCATCAGTGACTATGGGTTTTAAATATTTCTGATGATAAAATGAGAGCATATTTCCTTTCAATAAATATATTGAGTGTGTGTGTGTATATGTGTAATTCTATATTTATATATATGTATGTAATATACATTAGTGTGCATGTGTGCAAGTATATATATATGTATATGTAAGTGTATGTGTATATATGTATATCTATAAACACACACACACATAAACACATACATATATAAATATATACATATACATGCACATATATATATACATACATATTTATATATAGATACACATCTGTATGTACATATCTATATCTATATATATACTGGATGCAATATTACCTCTTTGTCTTCAAAAGCTTTCTTCTCAGACTCCAGTTCTCCAGCTTTACTTTCCAGATTTTTCCTCACTTCTTCCAACTGGGTCTCTACTTGACATTTGTCTTCACAAGTTGCATTATGTTTCTCAGTCAGTTCTGAAATCTGTAAATGTACACAGACTAACTTTTATATCTAGAAATTCTTGCCTTGAACAAATATAATACTTATGTATCATAAATAGTAGATATAGTACCGTTATGTCACAAATTTAGGACAAACAGTATTGCAGTGTGATATCTCCTGGATATGCAATATTATTGAGTCATATCTCTAGCAGTTAGTGTTGCTGTGTCATACCTCTTGCAGGTACTATACTGCTGCATCATATCTGTAGCAGAGATACTGCTGTCTCACATCTCTAGCAGATACAGTTCTGTGGTGATATATCGCACATTGATATACTAGAACACATTGATATACTAGTCACCACATCTCTAGCAAGTATAACGCATATTATTTTTGATAATATTATGCTAACCAATATCATATAAATATAGTCTTGTTGTAACAAATCTCTAACAGATATAATACTACTATGTTACATCTGAAACAAATATAACATTCTGCCATATCTTTAACTTTATACAACATTTATATCATTGCTGTAGAGAGGAAATGCTTGAATAGATAAGGTATTGCACCGCCAGCTAAGAAGGCTTTTGTTCAAATCCACTGAAGGTATTTCATTATGAGTCTTAATATGTGCTTCTGTTCATCTTACCACAGTGAATATATCTGAGACTGCTACAAAAGACAAACATCCCATCTAAGAGAAGGCTAATTTGTGTAATGCCATGAATATAATTTTTGAATGTATCAAAATTCTTTAACTTTTTCTCATTTGATTTGGGTAAATACCTTATATGAGAGAAGGTTATATTGTATTCTTGGGCAAGACACTTTACTTCCCACTGCTTCAGTTCACTCAGCTGCCAAAGTAAGTATTAAGACTGGCAGTGTCAAGTAAGTGTACAGCATAAAAAAAGCATTAACAAGTCGGTGGTATGACCAAAATCCATCAGTTATGAAGAGGGATATGTGCAGGAGTGGACTACTATATACTATCTTTTTTCACCTTGTCTGAATTCAGGAGGTTTTATGAAAGACTGAATGTTAATGAGTGAACAAATAAATTATTGATAAATATAGTAAAATACTATGGGAGTTAATAATTATCAGTAATTTGTGTACAGAAAATTGAGAAATGATTGGAAGGTGAAATATAAAAAAAGTTTTTTGATGTAAAATTCTATCATCATAAGAGCCTTACTTTTGCAAGGTTTTATCATACTCCAAGAATATTGTTCATAGAAGTAAAGTTAGAACATCAAGACAATGTTTATTTTTTAGAATAATACAGTTGGAGATTTGTAATTAAATAGTGGAGGGTAGTTTGGGTTATGCGTGATGTGTAGACAAATTAACCCTTTAGCATTCAAACCAGCCATATCTGGCTCAAATATTCTACTTGTTTTAGGCTTAAACCAGCCAGATCTGGCCTCTCACCCCTACCCTACAATGTCATTCTAAAAATAAACAATTACATGACTGAAATCTTAAAGCTATGAGACAAAGCATGATTAATTCAAAACAATTACATTTGACAGAATAATTTGAATGCTCAAGAGTTAAATTAATCTCCTTTTATTTGGATTTCTTTGTGTTGAAGTTGAATAAAGCTGAGATGAGTCACAATTCAGATAGTAGTAAATTGTTTTTTATTTAATTAATTAATTAATTGTTATTTCTGCTTAGAGTTTATTTGTATTTGCCTTAAGCTTGTAGCTGTCTGTGGTACAATTAAAGTTTGTAGCTTGTAGTTGAACAGAGTCCATAGTAAGTATAATTGTTTAGGACATAGCTTCAAAGTATCCAAAATAATTCGGAATTATAGATTAGACCAATTACATTAAAAAAAGATAATATTGAAAAAAATAATATGCTGAATATTGATTTTAAAATAATGTTCAATACTAATTGATTTTTAAATGTCCCTCTTTTATACTTTTACATGCATAGATAGAAATTCTAGAAGAAAACAGTTGTGATAAAGAAATATTAAATTAAAAAAATCTCAAATAGATGGATGCAAAACTTGCTTTTTTTTTCTTAATCTTTAATCTCTTCATGCTATCATGAATAGAGTGGATTGATAAATTAGGACATTTTCTTATGACTTGGAGCAAATGCTTTTGTAATGACACTTTTCTAACCAATAACTACTCAACTAAGTGAGAAGAATGCTTAATTTCAGTAGAACCACCTGAAGAAATTAGAATTATTGCATTTATTTGTATATAATATGCAATCATATATAATGTGTACACATAAATATAGGCAACCAAATCTCAGAAAAAGTATCCCTCAGCTACTGCTGTGTGCATGCATGCACACACAGAACTTGTGGCCAATGCATAGAAAATAAAATGTGTGCAGAAAAAGTTTGTTGTGTAAAATAATGTTTTAATTAAAAACTGTATATTCAGTATGCACATACTTTGGTCACAAGAAAAAAAAATTGCACAAAATGAGATTTTCCTGCACAATAATTACTTAAAAATAAGAGAGCATTGCTCTCATGAATAATACACACTGATTTTTCTTTGCTAGTACAATGTGCAGTAAAAAGAATGTCTAGGCAAATTTATAATAATTGCTCTATAAACTACATAAAAAATACTCATGAATCTTAAAAAAAAAAACAAAGCAAAAAAAAATTTAGAAGTGACCATAAAAGTGTCCTTGTTGTAGTCAACATTGTAAAAATCATATGATCATGATTTTTATGCAGAAAAAAGGTGTATTATGCAAACTTTTTTCATGAAAATGTATGTGTAATACATGCTTTTTCTCTACCTCTGTGTATATAACACAACAGATGTAGCAAAAACAATACTTTTAGGTCACTAATCAAACAAATTAACTTAAAGCTACTGTAACTACTTAGAGTACAAGAAGTACATTATATAGGCCATCTCTAACATGTTTTCTATTATATTGAAAACCTATTCAACCAGCTGATATGGACTAAACAACAATAACAATAATACTTATGTAGCATCAACTCTGTAGTGAGATATTTCTGTTATACACAAATTGCATATGGTCAATAAAGAACAAAGGTGAGAGATCGAAAAATATTAAATAAAAATGTATATTTACAGTTTTAGAAACTAGTGTTTCATAAATAAGACAACTGATAACTTTTGAAAGGGGAAACAATGAGTTTAACAGTATTAGTAATGTTAGTAACAGTAGCAGCATTAGCAGTAGTAGTAGTTGTATTAATAGTTACAGCAGATTGAATATTGGTAGTTTAGTCATAAAATATTGAATATTATACTTTTTTAATCACTCTGTAATAGTATTCTGTTGAATAAAATGTGTAGTTTGGACTACATTTAATGTCACTTACAGCAATATGTGGTTAAACCAAATATTGTTCTGCAAGAACAGGGGATAACTTGAAGATTTCCAGTTTGCAACTAATTGTATCTATCCTCAGTTCAAGAACAACCTGATTATTCTCTTCAACATATAAAGGAAGTCTTTATATTTAGGAATTACTTATAGAAATCAGTTGAAACTTTAAGTTCACCTAATGAATTGTACTTTAGGCTTGCAAGTCTAAGGATTCTGCCAAGGTGTCTTTTACAGTTTATGTCTGTGCAATATATTGTAGCAGAAATATTTACAGAATCTGTGCTTTTAGACCTTGTTCTAATTTGGGAGAAAATTTATTATTTAATTAGTGTTCTAATTGAAATCATGCTTTTAAAAAAAGTAACAGGCATAGCTGTGTGGTAAGAAACTTGCTTTCCAACAACATGGTTCTGGGTTTAGTCTCAATGTGTGGCACCTTGGGAAAATGTCTTCTACTATAGCCTCAGACCCACCAAAGCCTTGTGAGTGGATTTGGTAGAAAAAAACTCAAAGAGGCCTGTTGTATATGTATATATCTATGTGTGTATGTGTGTGTGCCTTTGTGTCTGTGTTTGTCCCTCCATCATCATCATCATCTTCGTTTAACATCCGCTTTCCATGCTAGCATGGGTTGGACGATTTGACTGAGGACTGTTGGTGTGTTTATGTCCACATAACTTAGTAGTTTGGCAAAAGAGACCGATAGACTAAGTACTAGGCTTAAAAGAAAATCCTGGGGTTGATTTGATCAACTAAAACCCTTCAAGGTGGTGCTCTAGCATGACTGCAGTCAAATGACTGAAACAAGCAAAAGAATAAAAGAATATATCTATTTTTCTACATCGTAGACTATACAGCAATACTGTATTGTAGGATGTACTTTTTGGATGTAAAGTGAATGAGTAGCAACAAAATCAGCCTACACTTGTGATATGGCTGTTAGAACATACGTAGTCTTCACATAAAAGAATATCACAGCAATAATGGAATGTTTCAATTATTTACATGAACATGGTTTCATTCACTTCAAATAACTTTGATTACAAATATACAAACATCTTGACAGGTTGTTAGGTTGTTATCATAACATTTTGTAAATCCTAATATGAGATGAAGACATAAGAATAGTTTATGAAAAAAATGAGCAATTACTATCAGATTAAATAGATTGCTAGTTATGCCAATCTATCTGTGTTAAGCTGCTTTTTCTAGAACTGGGAACATGTAGTTTTAGTACTCAAGACAATAAGGATAGTTTTGTTGTTCTCACATGTGATTTAATCGGATTGATTTCTCAGTAAAATTAGGTTTTTCTAAAAGATGTTTTCTGGAATGACCAAGCATGCTCCTTAAATATGAGAGAAAATTAGCAAGAGTAATTTTTAATTTTTAAGTCAATATAAACCATTCTTACATAGATATTAAAACTACAAGCATATGTAATAATTTCTTAAGCAAGAATAAAGCTTCAGATTAAGAAGAAAAAATATAAATTTTAATGTGTCATATTTTTCCATTGGACATAAACCATGTTAAAGAAATAGAAGAAAAAGTTTGCCTAGCTTCCTCTCTTTTTCATGAGTGCGCATGCACGCACACACACACACACACACACACACTATGAAACAAAAATTTTTTCAATATAGCAGCTCTCAGCAGCTACATCTCTTCCAGCTGTGTATCAACTACATTTTCTACATCCCAAATTTATCACCATATTTCAAAATTCAAGTATATGTGGGATTGATTGATAGCTTGACATGAACTTTGCATATTTAAAGCTATGCAACAATATTTAAAATACTCAGCATCTCCTTGGTTTAGCAATAAATATTCTGTTTCTGATAAATATGCTTTGTCATTCAGCACAACCATTATCAACATTCCACCATCAACTACAAACATAGACATATTTACTAACACCATCACACACACACAGATTTATTTCTTCGTATCTCAAATAAAATAAAGTAATAAATCAAGTTCAAGATACGACTTTTTTCTTCACGCCTCACTATATCTCACTTCATTCTTTATATTATGTTAAAAATAATTTTAAAATGGTTTTTCTTTTAAAACCAATTCTTCTTTAAAACATTACGAACATTTGATCTTATTTGTATTTAGATTTGGATTTTACAGATTTTACTTCAAATCATCTAGAGATAAGTTGATAAATAAAAACTTCCATTGACCTATGATATTCGTGTTGACCATCGTAATATAAACTTGAACATTCTTCATTTTAAATGAAATAAATTCTCTGTATTTAATTGACAGTATAATGTTTGCAAATAGTGCTGAAAATATGAAAAAGGGTAAAAGTAATGTTAGCAAAACAGCCTGGATATAGTACACCAGTGAGATTAAGTATATATGTTAGGGAGGGGGACATGCATAAGAAGCAAGCAAAGTTACAACTGAAGCATAGACAGCAATAGGCCAATGCAGTGCATTTGAGCAAAGCAGAAAACCTTCATTTGATATAACAAGTTACTTACCTGTTTCTCCAGTTCCTTTTGAATTGACAATGCCTTCTCCAGCCTATGTGTCAATTCTTTATTACTCTTCTCACTACTTTGCTGAAGCTGCAACATATACGTACACATTAGTCGAATGACTAATAAGTGACAAGATTTGCAATTGTTTGTGGAAAGGTGAATGAGTTGTGTCATGTTATATGGGTATTGGCATCATAATTTGAATGATGCTATAATAAATGAGTGATGTGGTAGTCAATAGCATTATGTCAACAGCAATATGAATAGTAATTTGCAATAGCATTATGAATTAATAGCTGCTCAATTGATAATGGTTTTATTAATAATTTGATATTTGCTACTCAGAAAAATATTTTGAGTCTGCTTCCCTACATCATAAAAATCATGCCTTCTGGGTCTCTTATCTCTCATCCCAGAACCTGTTATTATGCACAGTCTTCAACAACTTGGGATGATGCCCTGTTGAATACCTTTTACTCCAATGTATTCTTGCCCCTATTTAACATTCATGATTTGAAACTACTGTACTAATTATATCAGAAAGGGCACTGGTCTTTGTGAAAAGAATGAGAAAGGGTGAAAGGATGGTAAAAGAAAAAATGGAATGAGAAAAAAAAAAAAAAAAAAAAAATTAAGAGTTGCATCCCTTCAGCCCATTTGATTCAGAATTAATATGGTTGGAATAATTAAATGGGAATGCCAAAGTTAGTAAAGCTGCATGCTTAATCTGGAGAGGATGGTGTTTTCCAGTTCAATAAAAGAAGCTTGTCCAGAATTCAGTGGAGTTCTTCAATCTAAAAGTATGAGCTCTTTCAGCTAAATAAATCCTGCATCTCTTTGATTCATTAATGTACATCATGGATCATTCCACAATGCCCATATTGATGGTACATGGAGTGCATTAACTTTCAGGTCCCAGATATGGCTAGCTAACTTTGTGGCTTTCTGTTTCCTCATACATTTTGATGATTTAATTACAATTATGTTGAAAAAAAAAAAACAACGAACTTTTGAGACTCATGTGATTCTTGCTATTTTTAGCATACTAAACGACCATGTAGAGGATGAACAAACAACCTTTGAATTTGTTTGAAAGAGAGAAATTAAAATTGTAATAAAGTAACAAAAGAAATATGTATTCAATAATTAGAGATGATGATGATACATTAGACAATTGGCCCAGACCAGATAGGTGATCCCTTCCTTATATAAATATATCAGATTCTAAATTCTAAATACTAACACAAAGTTGTATTCAACACTTTTGTTGTTTGTGCTACAAAATAATTCAAAACCATTATATATATATATATATATATATATATATATATATATATATATATATATATATATATATATCATCATCACCATCATCATCGTCATTTTACGTCCGCTTTCCATGCTGGCATGGGTTGGACGGTTTGACTGAGGACTGGTGAGCCAGAGGCTGCACCAGGCTCAATCTGATCTGGCAAGGTTTGAGAGTTGAATATATAGTTATCTATTTAACCATGGGACTTCCACAGAATTACAGCCATTTTGCAACAGTCTTCATGTAGAAGGTGGTATCAAAAAGTTCCTAGACTAGTTCTGTAGCACGTTGACAGATGGCAGCACATTGTTACATGTGCAGTGAGAGCTAGCAGTGACCTTCATGAGGTAGTGTGAAAAGTGACATCACTGTGTTTACTTCACAATTTGTGAAATGCATGCTGTAGTCTGTGATTTTTGTCATGGACAAGAAGTTGGAACAAAGAGCCAATGTGAATTTTTGTGTTAAACCTGGGAAGTCTGCTACAGAGACATTGAGTATGTTTTGGCAAGCTTACAGTGATGAGGCAATGGGTCGTATACAATGTTTCAAGTGGCATGGGTGCTTCAAAAATGGAAGAACATACCTGGAAGACGATGAGTGATCTGGAAGACCTGCCATGATTATCACCCCTGGAAATGTGGTATTGTGCATTGAGAATTTATCCCCCAGGGCCATATCATCAATTGAGAATTCTACTACAACATATGAAACATTTGAGGGAGGACATTCAGCAAAAGCAATTGGATCTGTAGAGTGCAAAGAATTGGATTCTTCATAATGGTAATGTACCCTGTTGCCAAGCTCTCTTCACTCATGAGATCTTCGTTAAAAACAACATGGTGTCACTTCCGCACCAACTTTTATTTGCCAGATTTAGCACCTGCAGACTTGACTTCCATCTCTTCCCCAAGATCAAAATGCAGCTCAAAGGTTGCTGCTTTAACACCATTGTCAAGATTCAGAGCAAATTGCAGAAGGTCCTCAACTTGCTTACAGAAAACAACTTCCAAAATGACAGGAATGCTGGGACAAGTGTGTTGCTGTGCAAGGTGACTATTTCGAAGGAGATGATGTTAAAACTTAGGCAAACAAGTTATTTTTTATTAAACATAACTAGTCCTGGAACTCTTTGATACCACCTCGTGGTGTTAATTTCAGTATGCAATAAATTATGTGTATATGTGGGCATGAATATGTATGCTCAGCATTATACAATTCAATTATATATTCACAAATTAATGCAAAGAAAGCTAGCAAATCAGATCACTAGAACGTCATGGTTACATCAATATAGTAATGAAATCAAGATTGTGTTATAGTTTTATCATTTTTACGAATTTTTTACAGTATGCTTAGAAGGCTAAAGGAGCGAGAGAACAAAGTTGATGAAATGTATAAAGACAGTGACAAACAGTTTCATGTACAAAGGAGTTGAGATGTTAAGTCTGGTCAGAGTTTGTTTTAAACGGAAAATAAATATATTGAATGAAAAAACAAAAACTCACTTTTTCTAATGTTTTTGCCAAATTGTTACATTTCAATGAGCTTTCTTCTAAATTTGTTTTCGTAGTATCAAAGAGCTTTTCAATATTTTCAGAATCTTTATTTTTCTGTTCGAGTGTATTTATCTAAAAAAGAAATGCGATGATATAATATTTACAATGAAAGAATAATTAAGTAAATGAATATGTATGTTGTCATGATCAATGGTAAAAGTGAGGCTTTGGTTATTAGACGTACAATTATTATGCTTATTGGCTAGATCATCCCTGTGGTAGAGTTTATAGAGCAAAACCACTTGTAATATCTATCCTTGATGACTACAAAGGTGGAAGCATGGCTGTGAAGTTAAGAAGCTGCACCCCAACCAAGTGGTTTTTGGTTCAGTCCCACTGCATGACACCTTGGGCAAATGTCTTCTACTATAGTTCTAGGATGACCAAAGTTTGTGAATGGATTTGGTAGATGCAAACTGAAAGAAGCTTGGACCCACCAACTCTAGACTTCACCTGGAACAGTGTTACATTTTCACTTTACATACTCAAACTCCTTTCAGACTCAACACAACCCCCTCCTCTCAGTAACTTTCCTCACACCTTTTTTTAAAGATCATTTCACTCTATCCTAATTTTTATCATTTATTTCTTTATTTTATTATTGTTTTTAATTTTATGACTTTATTATTTTTTTAATTTCATTATTTTATAATTTTTACAATTTTTATTTATTTCTGTTACTGATTCATTCACATATTCTTTATTATTACTAATTTTTATATTCATTATTTATATGTAATTTTTATAGTTTACATTCCTATACCACACACCACATGCATACCCAAGCACACACACACGTACACATGCCCCCCCCCATATACACGTGCCCCCCACACACACACATACACATGCCCACACACATAATACCCACACCATTGGCTACACCAACACACCCACACACACTCTGCCTCGCCCCTCTCATGCATGTACACATACACATGCACACACACACACACGAGCATCCACACACATGAATGCACACATACCTCCACACACACATGTGCATATATACACGCACGTACATACACTTCCACATACGCTCATGCACATAGACCCACACATCCCCATATACACACATATACACATTCCCACTCTGTTTATGCACACATGTCAACACATACACAACCACTCCCAGCCATTCACACACCCTTCAGACAACATGCCAACACACACACACATACAGCCACCCCACCCATTCACACACCCTTCAGACAATGCACCCACCCCACCTCTCTCCCTCCCACACATGTACATGCACACATATACACATGAATGCATATATATACCTTCACACACATATACACACATGTACATACACCTCCACACTCACTCACACACATCCCCACATGTACACACACACACACACACATATATATATATATATATATATATATATATATATATATACAGAGAGAGTAGGAAAGAGTGACACAGAGAGGCATAGACACACGCACCCATACACATGCACACACATACACATTCCCACTCTATGTACACATGCTAACACACACCCACCCATTCATGCACCCTTCAAACTTTTGGGCTGTCCGGAAAGTTCGTGCCGATTTATAGTAGCTTACCTTTCAACTTATTTTCCATGAAACCACCTCAATTCTGGGAAGAGGGTATTTTCAAGTTAAAGGAAAGATGGAGACACATTGTGCAACAAAATGGTTCATATTTAGTTGATTAAAAATGTAATGGCAAGTATTTATTGACCTTTTTCTTTCCTTTAAAAATTGGCACGAACTCATTATTGACCCTTCCATCTATGCACACATGTAAACACATTGCCATTATAGCTGCTAGAGCGACATAAAAACACACAGGCACACAGAACCCTACACATGCACACAGACCCTACCACACACACACACATGGTTAACACCACATGCACACATGCTACCATGCACACACATTATCATACACACACACACACACCGACCATCTTCACACTCTCCTGTCCCAGAAAGCACTTTCTCTTTGTTCTACTTCTGGTCACTTCAAAAATGCAACTGCACATGGACTATTGGTGATTTTTTCCTGCTTCTTTCTTCTTCCCTTTAGACTTGCCGGTTTCTGAAGGAGAGCTATGCTCGAAACATAAAACAACTACTCTTCTCCTTCTCTGAGTGCCATATTAACACTTTGCTTGTGCTACGTCCTCACATTTGTTTTTTTTTCTTTATTTTTTCCGTCTTTTTTCTCTGTGCTATTTAATTAATTATATATGTATATATACACATGTATGTATATTTATGTATGTCTTTGTGCTTGTGTTTATCCCCCACCAGTGCTTGACAAGCAGTGTTGGTTTATTTACATCCCTGTAACTTAGCAGTTTAGCAAAAGAGCCTGATAGAATAAATACCAGGCTTACAAAACTGTAAGTACTGGTGTTGATTTATTTGACCAAATCTTTCAAAATGGTGCCCCAACATGGCACAGTCAGTCTGATGACTGAAGCAAGTAAAAAAGTAGATAGAATATCAGTGAAAGTCATAAATATGCTTTCCTTATGTGTTCCAGCCATGGCTATGCCATATTTTCCCAGACACAGTGTGTATAGAAATATATTATCTCATGTGTCCTTTTGAGACAAACGAGTACATTTTGAGAGAGACTAAGTTTGCTGACTTTCCTAGCAGGTCGTCATGTCATTGGCTTATCTAAACTGGTTATTGAAGCAGATATGTGTGTGAGCTTCAAGAAAACAGAAATATTCTTTGTACATCTTTGACTGCAGTATCTAAGAAAATAACTACAGTTAACTGTTAATGTAAATGTATTTTCTGTTCAGATTAGACCGTTAAATAAATAGAGCTTGAAAAATTTTTTATAATTACATTGACCAACATGTAAATCATGTAATTTTAATAAGTGACAAAAGCTTTGCTTTGCTAAACATACATTGAAAGGATAAATTAGGATTTTAGCTGTTTATAGATTTCAATAAAAATACAAGAAATATGTTTCGCTTCCTTGAAATTTTTGCACATAAATGGATATAAAGATAACATATTTCACTCATATGCAAAGTTACCACTTACACTGGAATTCAGTTCTGCTGATAAGGTAGCAATTCTGGCTTCAGATTTTTCAAGCTTTTCTCTCAAGGAACTATTTTCTTTAATATTTGCTTCATTTGTCTACAATAAATTCAAGAAACAGTTTGCTAAATCATTAATTAAATAAAGATTTCTTAATGATGTATTCAACTTATATACAAATAAAATATCTATTTCAATTTTGATTGATTTATTAACACTAAAGAGAAACACGATGAGTATAGAACATTATTATTATCAACAAGGATAACATTTAAGAATTCTCAAGTTAATTTTCAGGGTTGTAGTTGTTAAATAAACTTTTATAAATTAAGGCCCTTGTAAGGCGTATAAAAGATAAGTTAAAGCTAAGGGAAAACTTGAGATGAAATAGTTTTCTTTTCAGACATTAGACTTGAAATTTAAGCCTCAGAAATGAGATTGCGCAGGCTAGGGACAACAAAGGAATAATCTGCTTAGTGTTATAAATAATCTTTGTTGTTGTCAGCAAACTGCATCCAGTAGTGTCAGTTCACCTTGTCCATCTTCACCATCCCAACATTGACAGGACAACCAGTCAAAAGCTTGGGGAAAGTCTTTGACAACAGACTGAAGAACACTGTTTCCATTTGTAGAACTAGGAAAATGTCTTGAGAACTGGCTTATCAGAGATGACAAATGCATTGCTCAGCCTCTTCAATGCTTGGGTACAACAGCATGCCATTCTGCTCAAGATTTTGCAGCCTCTGCCATTATATGTCAGCATGTCAACTCTGGAAATCCTGGAGAGGAAGATGAACAGATTTTCAAGGAGGTGGCTTGGCTTAGCAAGGAGCCTAAGCAGCATCGCTTTGTATGAGTCAACCAACATCTCATGACTCCCATTCAGCAAACTTCCAGAGGGGTAACACACCGTACTGAGATCCAGCATATAAGATTTTCAGATTTCTAACCAAGGCTGTCTACAACAATCTACCAAGAGCATCAACAAAATGTCTCTTAAAACTGAATATATGTTAATATATATACCAGACAGTATTACTGATCTATTTCAGTTAATTTTACCAATTGGTTTCACACACAAGTTAGGAGATAATTTAAGATGGTACTCATCAGAAAGGTTGGTGTAAAGAATATGGCCATACTTTGCATGCCAGCCCTTCTGATGAGCATTGCCTTAGTTTTCCTTTAATTTGTGTGTGAAACCAATTGGCAAAAATCAGCTATAATGGATCTATAATACTATATAAGATAAATGATATACTCACTCATCATCATCATTTAACGTCCGCTTTCCATGCTAGCATGGGTTGGACGATTTGACTGGGGACTGGCGAACCAGATGGCTACACCAGATTCTAATCTGATCTGGCAGAGTTTCTACAGCTGGATGCCCTTCCTAATGCCAACCACTCCAAGAGTGTAGTGGGTGCTTTTTACGTGCCACAGGCACGAGTGCCAGTCCGGTGGTACTGGCAACGGCCATGCTCAAATGGTGTTTTTTACGTGCCACATGCACAGGAGTCAGTCCAATGTTTTGTTCACATGCCACCGGCACAAGTGCCAGGAAGGCGAAGCTGGAAATGATCGCGCTCAAATGGTGCTTTTTATGTGCCAACGGCACAGGAGTGAGACCGCTGCTCTGGCAGTGATCCTGCTCGGATGGTGCTGTTAGCGCTCCACTGGCACGGGTGCCAGTCACTCTATTGATAAATATATGAGTGCCTGTTTTTTCTGACTAATAGATTCTTACATGAACTATATGTGTGTGCGTGTGTGTTTTATGTATATATATATATATATATATATATATATATATATATATTTCCAAAATGGAGATGAATATCATTTCTCCATGTGATCGGCTAGAAAAATTGTTAAGATATTAAGATACTTTTTCCTAACATGAAACCAATGGTAGCCTTAATACACAAATAAAGAAATTTCATCCACCAATGCAGTGTTGAGCACTCATTCTCACTGTTCAATATTTATATATATATATATATATATATATATATATATATATACAAGTAAAATGAAGATTATGAAGAAAGGAGGAGAAAATAAATAAGATGTTAAGCAAATACTAGAAAAAGTGTAGAAATATGAAATGAAACAAGAAAAAAGGATCTAGATTCTCTGATGAATATAAAAACGTGGATGATGATGATAATGATTATTGCTTTTTAGCTCTAAGACAGCCCAGATTAAGCAAACATATGTTCAAAGACATTCCATCCATGATCACTCCAGTCTTCAACATACTGAAGAATATACTATCCTAAGTGTCCTTCTGTTGTTAAGAGATTTGAAGGAGCTTAGGTTCCAATTTGTAACAGGCTGAGCAACCATGTAGAGGCTCCTTCATTGATGATGATGAAGATGATGTTAGTAATGGAGATGATGACAAAATTCTTTATAATAATAAAAATGAAAGAAAAAAAAAACCTTACTTTATTCATTTCTTTTGTTGTTTGCTTCAATTGCGAGGAAGTTTTCTTAAAATGTTTTGTAATTTCTTCAACGTTCTGTTCCAGCTGACTTATTGTTTCTTCTTTCTGAGCCAGTAGTTTTTTCTAGAGAAGTCAGATAAATACTAAATGAACAAAGCAGTCATCCAAATATTTAAAGATTCAATAATCATTTAGTCATTTGTAATTGTATAAAAATAAATACAGAACAAAAAAAAATAGCATTAGAAAATTAAAATTAACTGTTAATTGCTTGGACAAATTATTAAAAAAAACAAGAGACAGCCAATCCAATTAGCCAATATGTGTTTCATAGTAACAAATATTAATGGTTACATGCGATGATTTGGCAAGTCCCATAACACTCTGAAACATAGACGTCTATCAAACATTTCATCTTTATGTAGTATACAGAGACCAAGCTAGCTTTGCAGAATCCATTCCTCTCTAAGCTAATCTACAGGAAGAATTTAATGTAAAACTCAGCAATATAAGCTTATGATGCACTTAGAAGTTTATAATACTCACTACTTACACTGTTGTATTCATTTACAGCTAGGGAGTCTTGGTTATTTGAGAGTTAAGTGTTTTGGCCACAGATACAAAACAGTATTAGTGACAAGATATGTATGAACAACTGACGTCTTGATTACTTATCTGGTATCCTACCAACTTGGTCTAGAAGATTGACAGAGATTATATAGTGTACAATAATTTAATAGAAGAGAGAGTCAGAGAGACTGTATGTGAGACTACTTTCATCTTCAGTCAATTCCTCAGGAGAAACCATTTTGTTTCTTTAAAGAAATATCAGAGGAAGACAGAAACTGAAGATAGGTTTGATATACACTGAAGATAAATTCAATGTTCACAAAACATAGCTGCAATATTCAATAAAAAAAGTTCTAACAATCCATTATGACAACAGCAATGCCCAATAGTAGTTTCAAATTTTGGCACAAGGCCAGCAATTTTAGTGGAAATGGGTAAATCAATTACATTGGCCCCAGTGCACAACTGCTACTTATTTTATAAACCCTGAAAGGAGGAAAGGAAAAGTTGATCTTGGCAGCATTTGAGCACTGTTCAATAATGATAGCTGCAATGTTCAAATAAAGACAACTGCAATACTCAATAAAAATGGCTACAGCTGTGATTATGGTGAAAGCTATGATTGTTACAAAAATACCAGACACAAGGAAATCAGCATATTTCACAGTGAGATTATATTATTGACAACATACATTTTCATCTAGTTCTCGTTCTATTCCTGAACACTTCAATATTAACTGATTGTTGAAGTTCGTCTGTTTCTTCAAGGCATCATCTAATTGATCATTTTTGCTTGTTTTACCTTTGAGTTCTTCTTTTTGCTGTAATACAGATAAAAAAAAAAACATTTAATTTTGTGATTAACATTTAGTAAAATTCCTAATATAACAAACTTTCATTTACTTGTATATTCCATTGTTCCATTTTCAGTGAGTAGAACCAGTTTTGAGCCCCTCATACTTAATGACAGCTGGAAAAGAATTGAGACCATCGTCCAAGGGATCATAGTCTGGTTCAAAACTTTTGGAATAAACCTCATATGCTAAATTATATAGAGTAATGTCTTCCTATCACAGCTCTTCAAACACTGATATTTAAGATTGTTTTGAAAAGAAAACTCATGGATATTCTTGCTCTTTCATCATGTATCATCTACACATTTTATCAGCTGCAGTTATAATTGGTCTTAACCGTTGAAACTGTCTGGAAGACCATCATTTATATTTAAGCCAACATGCTGCACAAATCTTTCTACTTTTGAGCACCTTTACTTTGTGTATTTCCTTAAATCCTAATCTAAATATTACATGCAGAGTTTCATTCTAAAGACTACCCCCCCCCACAAGTAATTGCAATTTCTTTCTCACATATACTACACTAGCTTTCAATTTATTAGAAGTACAACTGGTTTTGTCCACATTTAAAAACCAAATATTAGTTCAAGGGCACAGAGTTCATATGGTTATTTTACATACATCATTAACTTTTAATTCATATCAGATAAATTTCATTTGTTTTATTCAAATTTAGAAAACTGAAATTATTTAATGTAGATAAAGATAAAAAAATAACCAAAACAATGATAACCTGTTCTATTTCTTGTTTAAGTCGATTAATTTCAGTGACCTTCTCCTCCACTAGATTGTGACTAGTCTGTAAATGATTTTCCAGATCAACTCGTTCTGTGGTCCTGGATGTTTCACTAGCTAGAAGAAGTTCACTCTAAATAAGTGGAAGAGAAAAAGAAACATTAAAGTAAGTTACACTATATTTTAGATTTTATAACAGCATTCCCTAAAACTATTTATACTATGATCAATTAAATGTGAGTGAATTTATCAACAAAAACTACAGAATTTGTTATTTTTATTTATTTATTAATTAGTTGAGATTAACATTAATTGGAAAATGGTAGACAAGAAGAGATAGGCTTCATAGCTGAACTAAAAATAAATGAAGCTACCAGGCTTAACTTCTGATTTCATGTCACAACAAAGTCATCTTGCCTTACATCCTCCTGCAGTTGATAAAAATTTGTATAATTGACTATATCCACCTCTAAAATTTGTATCTTGTGTCAATGTCAGAAATCAATATAATTCTCATTGACAGTTCTGCACAAATATGAAACTTTTATAGATTTGCCAAGATCAACTCACTTCTTTTTTAGCCATACTAACACTCTGGAAGTTATGAAAAAATACATGTCATTTTATTAAATCATGTCTTCTTAAAATATATATATCATATAAAATAAATAAAAAATATGAAGTGTCTGGTATGACATTGAGGAGTGGAGACATATCAGAAATTGTGAGAGGAGGTATTGAGTTGGTCAAGATGAAGGTGGCAACTAGTAGGAAGAAAAGTAATTGAATCTATAGAAAAAGCAGAGTAAAACAGTATCTTTATAAGCCAGTGATTGCAATGTGTTGTTGAGCAAATCTTTGTCAATGAGATAATTGGCCTTTTTTCTTACTTTCTTTTTTTCTTTTAATATGTGGGCTAAGATATCTGTGTGAGTGGCTGCAGTACAGTCTCAGATACTTGAGCAGTACTCCAATATTCAGTGCATTTCATGTTTGTAGATGAATTAATTTCTTATTCTGAAGAAGAAGCCTAGTGCAGCATTGCCAGTATAATAAATGTGAGGTTTCCCATGGTACTTTGGACAAAAGTCTTCTATTATAGCTTTGGGATGACTAATGCCTTATGAGTGAAATGAGTAGAAGGAGACTGAACAAAAGCCTGTTACATGTGTGTGTCTGTGTGTGTATTTACTTTCCATGTGTTGTTGCATGCAGCAGTTTGATGTTACGTTTGCATCTTCTGTAAAAAGTAAGTCTTGTAGCTTATCAATTTTGACATGTGAAGACCAGTAGAGTAAAAATAGCTTACTTGAAAAAATATGGGTGAGTGCTGGTGAGACAGAAGGCAACCAGTTGTAGAATACTGCTATGATAAATCTTGGCCAACTCATGATAGAAAGGAAAAAGCAAACATAATGATGGTGATGACGATACAAGGAAATTTGTTTTTTTCACTACTTTCATGGACTCCCGTGACTCTCTGTCACCATCCAATTCCATTATTATGAATTTGAATTGGAAGCTTGAGTCATAGTGAATCTTTCATTAGCTGAGTACACAACAATGGACGCTACCCCTATGAATGTGCTGCAGTTACTCTCTTGACAGAGCCTGGCAATCCTGACTATTGATCTTCTAAGATTTTTCCACTCAGCATCAATATAAGGAGCACTGTTGGCTCAGTTGAGCTCTTCTGCTAGCTCTTCACAATCTTCCATGTTGCAATCCTGTAACACTGAACAAGTGCTATACTTTGCCAAATGGCAGCCCATAACTATGCAGGGTACAGTTGTCACTCTGTGAGGTATGTTCAAATTACCTGCATAGTGAAATACTCTGCTCAAATTACATTGAAGCAAATAGTGCATCTCATTAATATCTCAACCTGAAACCAGCTCCTACACAATCTATGGTCTAATTATCAAGACAATTCCCAAGAAATGACAGTCAATGAAGGAATCTCTACATAGATACTTGACCTGTTCGTACCAGATTTAGTTTAAGCCAACTCTCCCTCAAACCATAATGTAATCCTACAGACCCAAATGAGACAGGGTAGTCATGTTATTAAACTCCACACTCAAATGTTATTGGAACAGCTTTAATCATAGTTTTGCTTAGTTAAAACAACAACTGGAGTTAAATAGTAACAAAAATTTGACTAATTTCAGAAAATAAAATATTAAAAAAAAAAGACTTCTAACCTTAGTTTGTAGTTCACCTTGAAGTTGTTGCAGCTGAAGCTGGAGGTTGGCTACTTTTTCATTTTTCTCTTCAAGGTTTGATTCCAGCTTTTGAACATGGTCTTTTTTCCCATCAAGTTGACTTTTTACCTCTTGTAATTGTGTATGCAACGATTCACTTTCTTGTGTAGATTCTGTACATTTTCTATCAAGTTCTTGTTCTAAATTGTTTACTTTTTCAGTCAGATTATTCTAGAAATACATGAAACCCACAATATATGATATTAAAATTTGCTTCTATATTTTTTACTTTCTTTCATCCAATTTCTCTCTCTCTCTATGTATATATATATATATATATATATATATATATATATATATAAAATTTTCTCCAGTTTTTTTACTTAAACTGTTTCTCAAAGTCTCCTTTTTATTCTTATTTTCTCACTTTATTTCTCTTTTTGCCCTCACTTTTTCACATATCTCTTGCAAAAATATTTACTTTCCATCCATTTTTATGTGTTTGTGTGCATTTATATGTGAAATTTGAAAAGAAAAGAAAATTTCCAGAAAAAGTACGTACATTTTCTTGTTTTAGTTGATTGATGGCAGTTTCAGCGCCCTCTCCAGCTTCAATCTGTAAAAATCACAAAAATACAAAATAGGAAAAATACCACAATAAATTTCTATTATTAGATGAAGCTGTGAGTTGAAGCTGATTTAAGATGAATGAAGATAGCATCAGTCAATAACAGTGATGATAATGATGGTAATAGAAAAGATGATGATGATAGTGTGAAAGGTTCACAGTCAAATTACTCTAGTAGCAGATGATGACAACTGTCTTGTATTTCTGAAGGATTCCAGATCTGTGTAAATTGCATCATTAATGGAAGAGAGCCTTGCTGCTGAGAACAAAGAAATATGGAGCTGAACCCTGGGCCAATTATACACTGTTGCAAACATGATATGTATAGCACTCAAAGGAAACACACACATATTATATACACTTACAACCAAAAGCCATCTGATATCATGAGGCAATTGTGAGAGATAGAAGGAAAGTATGAGGTGCCAGTTAAGACTCCATGAACAGCAGCAACAACCAGTGCTGTAGAAGTGATGAAAGATTAAGATGATGATGATGATTATTGTTTTGTTCAGGGAAAGTATCAACTAATTGCCCAATAATATATAGTTTCCTCTCTCAACATTCTGAGTTCAAAATCTCTTGAAGTCAACTCTGCCTTTCATGCTTCTATACTCATAAAATAATCATCAGTTATACACAATCAGTTTAAGCAACTACTTTTCTCATCCTTTCAAATTTGTGGCCTTGAAGACATGGGTTGAAGTATTGAAGGCCGATCTCAAAATGCTGAACCTTACGAAGATGATAGAGGACTGAGATATGTCATGCATTGCTGTATTTGAGAAGACCTGCTCACCATAACAGAATGGAGATCCTAAAACCAAGGTGCCACATAAAAAGCATTGGTGTGGGTGCTTGTGTCACATAACGACTGGTGCTAGTGCCATGTAAAAAAGCATTGGTAATGGTGGCATGTGAAAACCATGGGTGTTAATGCCATGTGAAAACCATGGGTGTTAATGCCATGTAAAAAGCACCGTAGTATACTCTGTAAAGTGGTTGGCATTAGGAAAGGCATTCAGCTGTAGAAACCAAGCCAAAACAGGCTATGAAACCTGTCAAGCCATCCAACCCATGCCAGCATAGAAAATGAATGTTAAATGTTGATGATGATGATGATATACTGAAGTGATAAAATTACTGATTGCAATAGCAAATCAATGTTGATAATGACGATGATGGTAATGATGATAATATTTCAAAAGGAATCAAATCAAACCTTGTTAATTAAATCAGTTCGTTCTACTTCAAGCCGTTGAATATCTTTACGCAAATTTTCTGTTTGTTCTTCCATTTCTTTTAATTTTTCTTCACTGTATAAAAACAAAAGCAAATTATTTATTCATGTTTCTAAAGATTTCAGTCAACAGAACTGGTTATAATCTCTGTAATTACATACTACTTAACATCATACAGAAATTTTATGAAACTCCAAAAGTAAACCTCATTAAACTCCACACTCGGATATCACTAAACTCCACACTCGGATGTCACCAAACTCCATATTCAAATGTCACCAAACCCCACACCCAAATGTCACCAAACTCCACACTCAAATATTACCAAACTCCACACCCAAACATTACTAAAACTCCACACTCAAATGTCACTACCCCACCACACACTCAAATGTTACTAAACTCCAAACTGGGATATTACTATCTCAATAATTGAATGTTACTAAACCCCACATTCAAATGTTACTAAACTTCACACTCAAATGTTACTAGTTCTATGTGTGCAAATGCTATGAAACTTCATATTCAAAAAATCTCAATGTGTTACTGGGAACATGTAGTAAATATAAAACCACTTACTTCAGGGCAAACTTGCGTAAACTTTCTTGAAGTTGGGTTGATTTTTCACGTACCTCTGCCTTCAGCTCATCACTGAATTTCTCCTATTGAGTAAGAATTATTAGATTTTTACAAATGTCCTCAACATTTACAAACAACAATCTTAATAAGCCAATAGCAGAGCCTCAACATGGTCACTTGACCTGCTTAAGTAACACCTAATCTTCTCAAATCACACCCTACTGTCTGAAAAAGAATACATTGGATGATAGGAAGGCCACAGTCAGAATACTTTTAATCATGGGTTATCTCAATCCAATCAGGCACAGGGCCAAACAACAATAAAATCAATCTTAATTTCAATCATATAATTGTTGTGGCTGTTTTTGTTAATGTAATTGCTGACCTGGTCAAAGATGTTTGAGGCATCTATGGCATTAATCTGTAAGAGGTGTGTCAATGAGGAACCACCATACAGTCTTTTCCTTTAAGAAAGTGCTATCAAATCTTCCACAAATAATATTAAAGCTTAAAAATAGAAAGAAAAACATTTTATAAAGTAGTCCTAGATACATTACACCTGAAAATAATACCAGGACAGTCATAGGTGGAATGTCTAATCATAGGTCTGCTGGATCAGAGATGACCTGGGGGTAAATGATAAGGAAGAAGAGAACTTAAACTGGAGAAAAACACATTTCGTGTGTCACAAGATCTGAATATATTGGCCAAACATCATTCGATAAAGACCTAACAAAAATTATGAGGATTCTATATTTGAAATTTTAACATTTGCAACAACAGTAAGTAAAAGAGTCTCAGTAGAATGTCAGTTAAATCCATGATTTCAACCAGGGGAGATATGAAAGATATACTTTTACTTGTCTTAGCCAGAGGCTGTGGCCATACTGGAGCATAAATCTTAAGTATTTATGCTTGTTGGTTATCCCCAGTCAAACAGAATCAAAAAAACTTATGATCACAGAAATTCCAGCTATGAACATCAGTATTTTTCTTAGACACTGTATATAAGACTAGAATATCCAATGTCCGTTTTTAAAGTCAGTAGGGTGTAATTTGTGGGAAATTTTGTTGGCTCAAATAAACATTCATTGTTTACATGTAAACATTGTTTCACAATGGTAGATGGTATTTAGAATGATGCCACATGTTTCTGAGTTCATTTTCTTTCAAGGAAACCTCCTATATTATGATTAAATAAACATTTGTAAAATACTGTAGTTAATTATGCTGAATATTAAAAAAAAAAAAATTTCCTGTGTGTTTCCCATCTTAGAAAAAGTACATTGTCATATCCCTGTGTTGTAAGAGACAAAAGGTTGGCATCAGAAAGGGCATCTGGTCATGAAACACTGCCTCAAAAAGGATCCTATAAGGAGTATAACATACAGGTGGGGTACAGCCCAAAGTAACCCATGGCAGTCCCCACCCTTTTTGTCAAAGCTAAAGGTCAAGAATCTGGCCATAACAGAGAAGAATTCAATCCATTTATGATGGCTAAGTGTCTGTTAATTTTACTTACTTTTGCTTCAAACTGCTGATTCATCATTTCCAGTTCTCGTTCTAAATCTTTTACTTGGACTTGGCTGGTTTCTAAGGTATTTTGAAGCTGAATAAACAAGCAAGAACAATTTTGATATTTTCAACTTCAAAAAATGAAGGAGCAAACTGTTATTCTTTTTCTTTTTAGCTGTTTATAAGCAATATTTCCATGATGCAGTCTTCTAACATTTCTATTTAATAATAACCAATATGTTGGTTTGTTGATTTCTCCAGCCACACTTTACATCATATAGAGAGAGGGGGGAAAGAGTATGAAAGAGTGATAGAGAGAGAGTTAACATAAGAAATGCAGAATGAGTGCACATATTAGGTTTGGTGGCAGGCAATGAATAAAGGAATGCTCCCCACTACGCAATGAATGAAAATAACCAAGATAGAAGAAGAGGAGAGGAGTAAATGACAGTAGTTATGGAAGGAATTATATTGAAGAGAATGATGGATGTGTACATACACTCATGCATGTATGAAATAAAAGACCAAACTGGTTGTGTGATTGACTAACAATTTAAAAAACCTAAATAGCACATATACATGTAGTGTATATAACTTGATATACACAGTATTGGGGAAAATACATTTTTGCTTTATTTCATAGTTTATATTCACAAAGTTAAATAATAATAAAAAAATGGAGACCAACTTACTCTCCATATTGATTTTATATTATGGAAGTTCACAAACACACATTCACTCTTTCTCTTACACAAACACAAGAAATTGATGGCTGCTTTAGAAAAATACAGTGATCTTTTGTTTTAAGAATATATAACTGTGGGATTGTAAAAATAAATAAAATATAGCCAAGAATGTACAAAAACTGGAAAATGCATTTGCATCTCACAGAACATATAACAGTAATGGTAAACATTATTAATTAAATAACTTTACAATAAGTCTCAAACCTTGTCAGTTTGTTGTTTCACCTCATTCAAGGATTGTTCTTTCTTATGCAACTGACCCTGCATATCGGTACGCATTTCTGCCAGTTGGGTTTGAAGTGAAGAAATTTCTGAATTCCGTTCTTCAACAGTTTTCTCTAACTGAAAGACAAGTAAATAAGATAATAATAATGATTTTAAGTTAATCTAGGTAGTAAAAGACCATGCAGTTATTAATTAATATAAGGTAAAATTGAATCTAGGGTGCAGGCATAGCTGCGTGGTTAAGAAGTTTGCTTTACAACCACATGTGCCTGGGTTCGATTTCATTGAATGCATGCCTGTTGCTAAGGGGATGTATTGGGTGTGACTGCCCCCTCAGATTTAGAAAATACAGTTTACAAAAATCTTCCTGCAATACAAATTAGTGATCACCTATAATATTCTGAACCACCCCCAGACACCAAAGTCTGGTGACAGGTTTGATCACATGGCACTTTAGGCAGACATCTTAACTGTTTTGGCTTCACTAATAGTTTTGTAGTGAAACTACCTCCCGCCATTAGATACAAAACTGCTATCGCCATTCTTCTCATTTAAATATAAACAAACGCGAACGTAGGGGAAAACACCAGCCTTGTCATCACGTGACTGATTATTATTTGAAGCGGCAAATTCTTCGAACCTTTCCTGCCAGAACGCAAACTGACCAATCACGGTCCCTAATAAGGTCACGTGATAGAGTATTAAACTGAAGCCATCGGGAGCCAATAGTTTTGTTATAAATAGCTTTAACTTGGCGGCCAAATTTGTCTCGGTCCAGTTTCTCTTTGAGACTGTTCCGTGTACCACACGACAGCAGCAGCAACAATCAGCCAGCGACCACTTCAACAGCTTCGTCCAGCCAACGATGACCACCGCCGTCGCCATATCAGCAACACGTTTCTATGACTACTATCCAGCATCATCGTCATGACCAATACGATTACTACCAAGCAGCCTCAATCTCCACCAGCGTCAACACGACTTTCTATGTACACCAAACTACCGCGGCACATCTCTCTCTTCGATTCTGTTAGGTGACTTAACTTCACCACGATAATAAACAGACAAGATTCTCAGCCAGCGACGAACATCTGTATAACAAGAATCACGGCCCGGCATCGATGCCACGACATCACAACTAGTGATCAGCTCTGCCACACTCAGCCAACTCACTTCACATACAGATTCATATTATTGTGTACCCAAGAACTGGTATAATTGCTCACGTGTCATTTACTGACTCTCTATTTGCTGTAATATTTCACATACACATACATGTATCACTCACATACATACTTTTCTTTGTACGACGGCCTGTCTTTGATTATGTTATTATATGTCGCATTCACACTCACACATAGACATACATCTTTAACGCTACAATAAATATCTCTGTTATTCATCTTATACGGTTGTGGTCTTTCATTACTGGTCACATATGTTATCGTCGTATAACATATCAAGTATATCATCCATTGATATATATATTGTGTGTTCGACCGTGTGACGCGTTTAAATAAAAGGAGTCCTCTGTTTTTCCATTCGTCACCATTTCTCCTTTTTTCGAGTTCGCACGGTCGTCCCTTACAGTTTGTAAGCAAAATCTGCTAGACATCCACTTTCCACTTCCAAACTACATCCACTTTCCAAACTTACATGGGCTGGATAGGTCAACACAATTTGAGTAATTTATTATTTGGAGTTATTGCCCTCCTAACTGGGTTGGAGGTTCACATTTTGTGTGTTCATTTCAATTTTGGTACGATTTATGTGGTTGAATGCCTATCCTAACACCAACCATTTTACAGTGTACTGGGTGTATTCTATTATGGCACCATCACTAGAGATGTTGTACACACACACATGATTACATCAGCACAGAATGAGAACTGATATATTTGAGTGGGACATCTGACTCAATTATTTTTTCTAAGGCCAATGTCCATTTTGCACCTTATGATCATGAGAAAAATGAAAATATTGAGGTAGGGATAATCAACTAAGAAACTCTTTAAAGTAATGCCCCAGTATGACAGTAGTCCAATGATTGAAACCAGTTAGAGAAAGAGAATCCATGCTGCAAATAAAATTTTTTCTAGAATCACAATAGGAGAAAATACTTGGTAATAATGAAGTGAAAGTCTTTTGCAATGGAGTCCCTGGAAATGTTGTCACACAACAGAACTATGTGGATTTAGCTGAAAGAATGAACTTTACAGCATCTAATATGAGAGGATCAGGCAGACTTTTCAGTTATCAAGGTCATTTAGGTCTCCATAAACACACAAAATTAGAAGTTGATGTTGTTTAACCTTTAAGTGATCTTTCTGATCTCAAAGACTGGATCTAGTTTGTTTGGTTGCCAGCATTTCAAAAATTAAAGTTTATCAAAAATTTTTTAATTGGGCACAGTAATATACTTTTCCAAGCTGAATTGTTAGAGTTATTTCACATTTGCCAGAAATATGTTTTTAAAAAGTTATAGCGGTTTAAAGTTTGATCATTTTCACCCAGTCAGGAAACAGTATTTGGAAGCTGTCATTTTGTGCTTGACTGTACATTTTGTCATAAACATCTGGAAAATAGCACGTGTTGTCAAGAAAGAGTAAACAACACATCTTTTGTAGTTTTAAGCATTGCGATAGCACGAACTTAAAAGATTTATCCAAAAACGTAATTTAACTGTTATTTTTAACCACCTCAATGACAAAAAGAAATGAGTAAACAGTTTTAAGCATTCAACATGCATTTAATGAAAATCTGATAACACGTTACATGCCATAAACACATTTACAATTTTTCCCATGGTTTCAATCTTTAACAGAAAAGATTTGGAAGAATTAGATGAAAGTTCTCCAGTAATTTTCTTTCATGTAAATAAATGTTTAAGTTAATTTTAAAATTTGCCAGTGAAATCTTATAAAATGACAATGTTCTAAAAAGATGTATATGTTTATATGTTATATATGAAAATAAAAGAGTGAACAAAATATGCTTAAAAAACAAACATTTAAGCAACACATTTACAAAATATTTTTAAAATTAAAAATGAAAGTTAGCAATACACTCAATCAATTTCTCAAACAAACCACAATTTTTGAATCTTCTGCTCCACATAAATTCACCATAGAATGGTGACTGCCACAGTGTCGTTTATTACCTCACTTCACAGAGCCCCATGCACTCTCCACTTGTTGGGTGTAGGTACCATCTTTCAGGTTAATACTGTGGTTCACAGTTCTATGCTCAAAATTGTAACCATCAATTTCAGGAATGTGAGAGTACACCCACCACAAATTGCTGAAAATTGTGGTTGCTGGAAGAATCGAGTGATGTATGCATTCTTCCAGTATGTCACGATTCCAACATGGCACTGCATACAGAAAAATCTGTCTGGTCTTGCGACACACTTCTGTAAACCTAATGCTCAAATAGGACCCTTTCTTGGTTGTACTTACATCTTGAGAAAACTGTTTTGTTGATCTTAACAATCTTCCCAGGTCCACCAACTTGAATTGGATGACTGAGCAAGTCCTCCACACATATTTCTCTGATATAGTTGTTATAATCAATGGCTGTGCTACAGCTCATCCCCAGTTCCTCAATACAAAACTAGACTGAAGTCAATTCCTTAACCCATGAGTAAAGGAAGAGTACCACAGACCTAAGAGGAAGGGTACCACCTTCAAAACATGTGTCTTTCTCGCAGACAAAAGAATTCTCATGTTCCGCTTGTTACTATGGAAACAGGCATGAATGTGTCTGTGGTTTACGATTAGCTAAAATTACCAAAATTTTCAAACTTTAATTGCTAATAACTCTTTATTTATTGATTTATAGGGAAAATGATTTTCATGTAATTCATTAGCCTATAAGGGTGTATCATTACACTGAATATGAAATCAATTTGAACACAACTAATGCTGGCAACCAAACAGACTAGATCCCAAAGACCTATAACCAAAGGTATTCCAGCCTCAAGAATCTCATCTGTGTTTTTCAGACACAGTATATCTTATCAAGTAGAGGTGCAATGGCCCAGTGGTTAGGGCAGCGGACTCGCAGTTTCGATTCCCAGATCGAGCGTTGTGAGTGTTTATTGACCGAAAACACCTAAAAGCTCCACGAGGCTCCGGCAGGGGATGGTGGCAAACCCAGCTGTACTCTTTCACCACAACTTTCTCTCACTCTTACTTCCTGTTTCTGTTGTGCCTGTAATTCAAAGGGTCAGCCTTGTCACACTCTGTGTCACGCTGAATCTCCCCCGCCTGAGAACTATGTTAAGGGTACACGTGTCTGAGGAGTGCTCAGCCACTTACACGTTAATTTCACGAGCAGGCTGTTCCGTTGATCGGATCAAGTGGAACCCTCGACGTCGTAAGCGATGGAGTGCCAACAACAACAACAACAACAACAACAACAATGTTATCTAATGTGTTCTACTTTTATTAAATCAACAGAGGAAAATTTAGTGAGTTGTTGTTGTTTAGCCCCAGACCGACCCCAACTGAGCAGACCTTTGATCAAAGCAAAGGCATTTTAGCCATGACCAACCTGGATTTTTCTTCCAGACAAAGTAGATCTAGAATTACATTTTCCAATGTTTCCTTCCTTTTTGAACACATTATGGTGCGATTTAAGGTTAACTTGTACAAGATTTGGGAAGTTTTGTTGTAAGGTGAAAAAAACAAACAAAACAAAAAAACAACACATCTGCACTTAACTCGAACTTCTGACCAATTGTCTGTAACTATCTTAAACATATTGTATAACATGTTGTCCAATTTAACATCCCCATCTAAACCTGTTCCTTGTGTGCCTTAAGTAGGGTTCACTCTATTTTAAGTATCCAGACCACGCATTTTTTGTAAAGACACTGGCCTGCAAACATTGTCAAAGATCAGCTAGATAAGTCTGTGAGAGTCTGCAAATATCATGGATATTGTTGCTTCTCACATGACTTATAAAAATTTATTTACAGCAAGAAAAAAAAAAGTTATTACATTTTCTCAAGACAAGTCCCTACGAAAAATAAAGTATAAAGACAAACATTTTATGCTTTATGACAAGTACAAATGATTTACCTTTACAATCCGTTCATTAGTTTCTACTAATTTGGTTTCCTTCTCCTCTAATAATTGTTCTAAAGATGATGTTTTTCCTGCTTTACCATCAAGGTGGCAATGTAGCTCATTGATTTTATTGGAATGCTCCAGAGACATATCTTGATATTTTTTACAATCTTCTTTTAACTGGAACGATGAAGAGACACAAATGACATTGTTATTTTGGTGAAATACTAATTGAAGAAATAACCATCTTTGTAGTGGTTTCTATCTTTGTATTTTTTTTTTATATCTGTGACTGGGTTGCTTTTGAAAATTTTGATATATGAATATGAATTGTAAGAATGTTTCAATGCCTGTATACCTTATCTACATCAAAATTTTATTCAATTAATGGTCTTTGAATATAAATGCAAGGAATACAATAACCTCTCAAATATAAATATAAATTTAATTTTAGCAAATGTGCAAATTGAGGGAAGACAACTTACAAACCTTGCTTATATGTACAAAAGAATGACTATAGAGTGGTTGGACCCAAATTAGTTTAACACTTTAATCCCATCTTGTTTATCATAGTCCTCCAGGCCATAACAGAGGAATTTAAGACTGGCTGCCCTTGGAAGCTCCTCTATGCTGATGACCTTGTTGTATTGCTGAATCACTACCAGAACTAGAGAAGAAATTTCAGGTGTGGAAGCAAAGTATAGACTTAAAGAGCCTTAGAATTAACTTAGCAAAGACCAAAGTCCTGGTAAGAAAGCAGACAAATCAGAAATCCCTTCAAGGAGATAGCCCTGCTCAATATGTGTCAGTAGAAGCTCCATATGGTGTACCCAGTGCAAGCTATGGATACATAAGAGGTGCAGCAATATCAGAGGAAGGTTAACAGATGTGTACTTGCACATCTGTATGTCGCAGATGTGCAAGTACAATAAACATAGGAATGTACAGAAAACAGACACCTTCAATGTCTAGATTGGAGAGGGAGGATCTTTAGAAGTAATAGATAGTTTCTATTACTTAGGCAGCCAAGTTAGCAGTGGGGAATGAAGCTCTGAAAGTGTAGTTAGCAAAATAATTTTAATATTTTACAAAAACCCACTAAGAGGAACCAAATAGAGTCAGAAAGGGTTGTGAAGTACTGTTACAACAAAGAACTAATAACAGAAACTAAATTTTTTCTTCCTTATTATTAACAGTTAACATTAATAAATCATTATATGAAGAAAGTAATTATAATAAAAGAAAGAAAAATTAACTTACTTGTTGATTATCTAGATTTAATTTTGTACAATCATCCTCTTTCTCTTCAAGTTTTTGTTGAAGTTCTCCCAATTGATTTTTGTGAGATACTAATTCTGACTCTAGCTGAGACAGACTTTTACTGTGTTCATCATGTTTCTGCTGGTAGTATTTTAATTCTTCTTCAAACTTAAAAAAAAGAAGTATACATATATGTATTAATGTTTGTATTATGTGTGTGTTTAACTAAACAATTAAGACTGTAACATGTCCAGAGTTGTCACCATACTACCAAAGATCAGATTCACTCCCACTACATTCTATTTTTGATTAACCTCTTAACATATTATCCCATATATTTTTGTTCAGAGATGTCTAGTAAATATATATTTGAACAAAAATATATGTTCACAGTACTCTGAGGTATTTGTCACTTATTTCTAACCCAAAATACTTCGTTCATGATGTTATTCCCATTTTCAATCACTAACTATCAGTAACTATCATTTCTATCAGTAACGTCATAATAAATCATAACTGATCCAAAATAATTTGTGTACTTATTCTTCCTTAAATACAGATTCCAAATAAATAATAAAAAAAGATGATATTTTTGGCATGGAAATTGAAAAAAAATATTCTTGTTAAGAGGTTAATTTCAAATAATTTAAATACACACATCTCCCCTACCGTTCTTGAATTGAACTGAAAAATTTTATAATCATATCAGCCTGAAATGTAAAGTGAGCAAACATTCCTGAGGTAGATGTAAGCTTCAAAAGAACAGTCTCTTTTTTAAGCTGAATCGATATTTACTTACATATATGCCCTTTTCTCACAGATAGATATCTAAGACAAACAGACAAAACAAGCTTTTATGCCTGCTCAAAAGAACAAGTCAGAAGTGTTGTGTGATACTGTAATACAGTATAAAACTTTCCAAAATTTATGACTTATCTCTTTAGGGAATAAATAACTCATAAATATCATTTGCATGAAAAATAATAGTTAAGTTAATGTTAACACATTTAATGATGGAAGCATGAAAAAGTTAACTAAAACCAATTATGTATTGTCAAAACAGTCAATTATCAATGTTAATTTAATTAGGCCTATAAATATGGGAGACAATTTCAGGCATAAGTTTCACCATATTTATTGAACTAGTAATAGAAGAATCACTAATAAAAATTGTACATTGGCTGATGAAGGAAATATATTAGTCAATGACTGGTATAATTTTTCTACACTGTTATCTCTCAACTGGTTTCCAATGCTTTTATTATCTTTTTCAATACATTAATTTGCACATACTCTCATACACATAATTTTACACATGCACGTGCGTGCGCGGGAACGCACACACACATATACTATTTCATGTATTATAGGGAACAAATCATTACTTCTATTGAAGCTGCGTAGGAAAACACATGCACACATGTGAGCACACTCATGTCAAGCTTAACTTACTTTTGTTTTCTCATTCTTGATTTCTAAAATCGAATTATTTTTCTTCTCTACTTGTAGTTCTAGTTGATGAATTGCACTCTGTTTTGAATTCAATTCCGAATGAAGACTGGAAATATAAAGAAGTTTACAATTATGTTACAATTTATTACAAACTGTAACATAATTGTAATATATAACATCATCATCATCATCATTGTCGTTTAACATCCGCTTTCCATGCTAGCATGGGTTGGACGATTTGACTGAGGACTGGTGAACCGGATGGCTGCACCAGGCTCCAATCTGATCTGGCAGAATTTCTACAGCTGGATGCCCTTCTTAACGCTAACCACTCCGAGAGTGTAGTGGGTGCTTTTACGTGCAACTGGCATGAGAGCCAGTCAGGCGGTACTGGCAACGACCACACTCAAAATGTTTTTTATGTGCCACCTGCACAGGAGCCAGTCCAGTGGCACTAGCAACAACCTCACTCGACCTTGCTCAAATGATTTTCTAACATGCCAGTATGGCGACGCTGGTAACGATCACACTCAAATGGTGCTATATACAGGCCACTAGCATGGAAGCCAGACAGCTGCTCTGGCAATGATCACACTCAGACAGTGCTGTTAGTGCTCCACTGGCACAGGTGCCAGTCATCAAATATGGTTCAATTACGATTTCGATTTCACTTGCCCCAACAGGTCTTGCCCCTTCAGTGTCCAATGAAGGAGAGGTTGGCATGAGTGCCAGTTGTCGAAGTTGGTTCAATTTCGATTTCAAATTCACTTGCCTCAACAGGTCTTCGCAAGCAGAGTTTAGTGTCCAATGAAGTAAAGATACGAATGAGTGAGCTGGCTACACTTCTGGCAGAGGCTACAGATTATGCTCTCATAATAATAATGTATATATAATATTTCAAGACAAAACACATAGCAATTCTGTCTTGATTCCAAATCCTAATTTTTCTAGAATTGGTTGTCATTTCTCCTTTAAGAATGAAAATAATAATAATAATAATAAAAAAAGACAACATAATGAGATTAATTCAGTTGACTACATACACCTGTGTCTAAAAAATTGGCTGCTCTGAGCCTCATCAAAAAAAATCAATTATTACATTAAAATGTGAATGGAAAGAATACACAAATGGATCAGGTATTTTATAATCACAAATTTCTACAAATTCCAACATTCTATTCTATTTAAATTGTTGAAATAAGTACTTATATTATTCTGAGGTAAAATCAACAAACTATATTTTCCCTTTTAAGATGATGATGATGATGATTATTATTATTATTATTATTATTGCAGTGAGCTGGCAGAATCGTTAGCATGCTAGATGAAATGCTTAGTGGTATTTGACCTGTCACTTTGTTCTGAGTTCAAATTCTGCCAAGGTTGACTTTGCCTTGCATCCTTTCAGGGTCGATAAATTAAGTACCTGTGAAACACTGGAGTCAATGTAATCAACTAGTCTCCTCCCCTGAACTTACTGGCCTTGTGCCAAAATTTGAAACCATTATCATTATTAGTCGACTTTGCCTTTCATCCTTTTGCAGTCAATAAATTAAGTACCAGTGAGACACTGGGGTCGATGTAATCGGCTAGTCCCCTCCCACCAAATTTCAGGCCTTGTGCCTATAGTAGAAAGGATTATTATATTATTATTATTATTATTATTATAAGTTATCTCTTAAAATAAAAATGAAGAATAACATTGTGTAACACGATTTTTGTTCTTTGGTAGTAACTGTTATTTCCTATTTGCTTAGCCCTACAAAGTATGAAAAATGGCTAATATTTCCTTCAAACTTTGCTTTTGTAATGATATTTATTCAAATCCAGAGAATCTCTCTCAACACATAGCTGTAATGTTCCCCCACTACTCCTGCTCATGATCAATGATGCACATATTATCAGCTGCTAAGGGACATGCTCCAGTGGTTAAGGACAAGCAACTGATAAGAAAATTCATGGTATTGAGCAGAATATTTGCTATAATGATATTTCTGCTTCAGTAACTCAACAGTGAATCTGTCTCAAACAAAATGGAAAACAGGTCAGTTTCAAAACATTGATGTCCAGGTCACTAAAGCAAAGTTTGAAAGGAATAGTAGTCATTTCCTTTAATTTCTAGATAGACAAATAGGAAATTATACATACTGACCGAAGACAAGAAGAAAAAATTGTTGCACAGTGCAATGTAAATGAAACTATATTTTGTCAAATGGAAAAATAACGTCATTCTCTCAATTCCAATTAAATCTAATAAGTCATTTTGTGATTGCTAGGACTCTCCTTTATTATATTACCTGATTAAGCAACTTTGAGCAACCCTAGATTTATAAGCTCATTTTCAATCATAAATTTCAAGAAATTATCTGAACCATTTCTATTTTTTAAAGTTTTTGGTGTAGTTGAAAAGTGACAAAATTAGGAGGAAAATAACAAAATAAAGAGAAAAAAAAAACAACTTTATGACTTACTCAGAAAGATCTGCTGATTTTGGTAAAGAGTTTAATTGAGCTTCAAGATGTCCTACTTGTTTGAGAGTCCTAAAATGGTAAAATGTTGTAGTCCTAGAATTCATTCACATATGAAGACAAACAACAACTCATGCTTAAGTCTGCTCCAAGTTCAAAAACAAAGATCTCAAAAGCATATTCTAATGGGGATATAACAATTTTGTTTTAATTAACAACATAAGGAAATGATCACTGACTATATTAAGAAACAATTTTATACACATTAATTAAACTCCTTAAAGTCGTGACAATACTAGTCCTCACAATCAGTGAATGCCTTACTGTGACTAACACCAGAGCCTACAGTTAAACAAGAACAGACTAAACAATAAGAAAACACATGCATAAACTGTCAGACTACACACCATCATCAATTAGCATCTGTTTCCCATGCTGGCATGGGTTAGACAGTTTGACTGGAACTGGCAAACCGGAGAGCTGCACCAGGATCCAGTCTGTTTTGTCTTGGTTTCTATGGTTGGATGCTCTTCCTAATGCCAACCACCCCACAGAGAATAGTGGATGTCTTTTATGTGTCACTGGTATGGGTGCCTCTTACATGTCATCAGTACTGGCCACAACTATGATTTCACTTAGTTTGATGTGTCTTCTCAAGCATAGCAAATCACCAAAGGTCTTGGTCACTTATCATCGCCTCCATAAGACTCAACATTCTAAGATCATATTTCACCACCTCATCCTACATTTTCCAGAATGCAATGTGATGCTTAACAGAGGTATGGCATATCCAGAGATTTAACTAGCTACTACTTAGCCATATCCAGAGATTTAACCAGCTACTTAACCATAGGTTTGCTCAGAGTTGACCAGAGTTGTCCAACAGTAACAACATTAATTAGCTCATTATTAATATAGTCCTCTTTATTAATGCATCCATATCAACTCAGCTTCATCATCAACATATCTCTTCAGTGACAACAGCCAGCCAATGCTGATGTTATGTAATTATGAATGTAATGCCTTTGGTTTTAGAAGTCAGCTACTATATTTCATATTTGACCAACTACACGTAAATTACAGATACTGTCAAATTAAAAAAAGATAAAAGAAACCATTAATAGTTCATCCTTATCCTCTTCCTCTTCATTTTTACATTTGCTTTCCATACTGACATAGGTTAGATGGGTCATCCTGGCTTTAACCCTTTAGTTACCATATTTCTGCAGAGATGCTCGGTGTTACTTTCAATTAATTTTAAATCAAGCTAGTGTTAGGAACATAAATTGTGACTAAGGTTTGGTGGAAGATTTTAATTCAGAACTTTTGAAAACAAGACATTTGTACCACAGAGCCAGAGGTGGTTTCAGCTAGGTTAGTATCAAAAGGGTTAAGTCAGATCTTATTTCAAGTTACTGCCACTCATACTTCTTATTTTGGTATTGTTTATATAATTTAATATTCCTTCCTGATACTAACTACTTTATGGAATGTATTGGATGCATTTTATTGAGGCAACCAGAAAGGTTATCATGTCCTTGATAAGACTAAAAGGTCCTGTCACCCCAATGTTTCCTTTGCTCATTCAGCAACCACATACTAGGAGGGTAAAAATATACAAAATAATATATAATTAACAAAATACATTTTCAAGTCATGATTGTTGTGAAGGGAAATCTGTTTGATGTTAGTATTGTTTTACAATTGGATATCATTCATAGAATACCAGTGGAGTTTACTTTGTATGTTAGGTACACAGACAAACAAATTAGGTGAAATGAAACAAAAATCTACTTACTCTTCATGCTTTATACGAAGATCATTGTAAAGTTTTTCAAGATCTTCTTTCTCTTTTTCTCGTTCTAAATTTACTTTGTTCATCAAAGTCTGAACGGAAATTAGTTCTTGTTTTAGGACAGTTGCATCATCTTCTTCGGGTCTAAATACATAATAAAACAACAATTTTTTTTTGTTTCCACTTCATGTGTAGAAAAGATATATGGTAATGCAGAAATACAGAATGCATCTTAACATGAACACGTTTTTTTCTGTAGAAAAATACTGAATAAAATATATTTTCTACTTGCTGCTAGCCACTGAATGTGACCAGCCTAAGAAATAAAAAAGAATAGTGTAAATGGTAAAAAAGACTACTATTTCAAAGTTATGAAATGTTAGTTCAAAGTAAAGTACATAATCTGAAAAGAGGGTCTAATATTTATGAATGACTCATAAGCATATCTGATAAAATCAGAAGTGTGTGTGTTTCTGAATGCATATACACATATATCATCATTACTTTTACATATTTTTTTATATGATGGCATGGATTGAACAAGACACCTTAAAGCAGCATTAAATGATTCAACCAATCTCCCCTAACCCTTCTGTTACTATATTTCTGTTGAAATAAGAACTTGGTAAACTAACTTAGTCTGTATTAAGTTGGTATTTCAAACATAAATTTGTGTGAAACTTTGATGGAAGGTTTTAATTTAGATTACTTTAAAATAGGCAATCTATATCATAGAACATACATACAGGCTTGTCTTTTACATCCATACAAACAGGCTTGTCCTTTACATCCATACAAACAGGCTTGTCCTCTACAGGTGCTGGTGCCACATAAAATGCCCTTGTGCCAGTACTGCATAAATGTACCTGTGCCAGTGGCACATAAAAAGCACCCAGCACACTCTGTAAAATGGTTGGCATTAGGAAGGGAATCCAGCCATAGAAACCATGCTACAACAGACATTTGGAGTCTGGACAACTCTCTGGCTGGCCAGACTCTTGTCAAACCAGCCAACCCATGCCATCATGGGAAACAGATGTTAAATGATAATGATGAGAACCAAAAGCAGTTTCAGGCAGGTTGGTATCAAAAGGGTTAACAGCAACAATGCTGGTCTATCTCTTATCAGGTAACCCATGGAAAGATTTAAATCCAGCAATGCAAACTAATATAAAAAACATGACAGCTATCATGTTTGCATGACTTACAGAAGTGAGTTACAACTCACCAGGGAATCTACTGGAAAACAAAATGGGTGAATTTAAATAGTAAAGTGACTTTGTTGGAGGCATAAATAATTTTTTTTTTACCTTAGAGAGAGTTGATTCTCTAATTTCTCAACTTGTTGAGTTTTATCTTCAAGTTGTTGCTGAAGAAATTAAATTAAAAATATTTAAACTTCAATAATAATTTTTAAAAAATTGATTTTCACTAATTATTTTTTTAATTATAAATTGGGGTGGATTTGAAAATTTGGACATTTGCATACAGATTGTTGCATGGGATATCATCAATGCTATAATAGACTTAAAAGGAAGATGAAGCAAATGTTTGTTGAAACAGCACATTTTATTAAATTCTTTATTACTTCACATTCTATCTTAAATATGTTTCCAACATGTTACCTGGAGTTAAAGTTTTCAATTTCTGGCATATTTATGAGTTGAAATCTTACCACAATCTTTATAGTTAGCATATTCTGCTTCCTTTAGTCTACCTAACTGAGAACAGAGTCCACTCTTACATTGCTGGTAACATTTCAAATGTAACACCATTTGACCCAACAATGTGTGTGTATGTGTGTATCTAAGTCATCTTTCCCTTTTTAAGCAAGTTGGTGTAATTTGAAGATCTGTTTTATTTCCATTAGGTCAAGTGGCCACTTAGTAGCCCCCACTCACTTGCTCACATTCATATATGAAAATCTGATGAACACATGATAGGACCAAATGAGAAAAATTGGTGCACAAGATCAAATCATAAAGAAAGTATATTTAAAACAATTGAAAAGAAAAAAAATTAATCCCAATAAAGGAATAAAATAATTGCTTCACCTTTAATGTAGCAATGTGATCTTCAAGAGCTGCTTTCTGTCCAAAAACCTCATCTGCTAAAGCTTTGGCTGTTACAATATCACCTGCCTGTTAAAGAAATAATAAAGTATTTATAAAAATAATAATGGTGTTAGAAATATTAGTAAAATTAACTGTACTTCCACCAATGACAATTTTGTACCTTTAGCTACCAGATTCCAAGAGTCAGTACATGATGGAACCAGTTCATGACAATCAACAGAATTCTGGAAATGGCATTATTTTTGACTTGTTTAAATTATTAATTCTGCCTGACAGTGGTGTTGCATACAGGAATATACTTGCAGTGAGGTGTACTTCAGCTTCTAAAGTCTTGAACAACAAGCAATAAGAATCCTTGCTAAAAATGATAAAGTGCCCACAATATCTTACAATCTTTCTTGGATATTCTATATACACCACATAGCAAAACTTGCATCTCAATATCTAACCTTCCTTTTCAGGGCCAGGAAATACTTCAGCTATTTCATTTCCGTACTCTTGAGAATGCATGGATGTCTCAAAATCTCATTTATAATCCTCTTTAAGATTTTGTATATGCAATGGGATTCCTTTTGACACTTTGAAAAAAAAAAAGTGATCAGTATATACTAACAAATGTTCTAAAAATCATACTTTTAATGGTTGGTTGCCATCGTTATACCAAACTTTAATCCCAGCAAATGATCAAATAAAATAAAACTCCACGTAAAATAAGTTGGTATGTATAATAATAGCTTATGAGATTGATGCAGTTGATGTTTAGCTCAAACATTTGAAGATCAATATTTGAGGGATAAAATCCCAGAAGAATATCATGATGTGGAGGGAAAACTATGTGAAGATTTAAGTGTAGTGCCTCAGAGAGAGAGAGAGAGAGAGAGAGAGAGAGAGAGAGAGAGAGGTCTGGGCGGAGATGGTATACAAAGGCTGGATGAAGACAGCTGTGTCACACCCTAGCAGTAGAGGGAACCTGTGGAAGAGGTAGACCCAAGAAGACCTAGGATGAGGTGGTGAAGCATGACCTTCAAACGCTGGGCCTCACTGAGGCAATGACAAGTGACTGAGACTTTTGGAGTTATGCTGTGCTTGAGAAGATTTGGCAAGCCAAGTGAGACTGTAACCATGGCCTATGCCAGAGCAGCATAACCAGCCCATTTAAGAGTACCCTTCAATCATTGGGCAATAAACTCCACTTGCGAAGACTTGTTGAGGCAAGTGAAGTTGTCGGGGCCGATGACAGTACCACCTGATTGGCACCCATGCCAGTGGTACATATAAAGCATCATTCAAGCATGGTCGATGCCAGTGCCGCTTTCACTGGCCCTCATGCTAGTGGCACGTAAAAAGCACCCACTACACTCTCAGAGTGGTTGGTGTTAGGAAGGGCAACCAGCTGTATAAACTTTACCAGATCGGATTGGAGCTTGGTGCAGCCTTCTGGTTTACCAGCCCTCAGTCAAACTGTCCAACCCATACCAGCATGAAAAGCAGACATTAAACGATGACGACAACGATGATGATGATACAGGGTTGGCCAAAAGTCACCTGACAGTAAATCAAAACAATTTAATTCCAAGATTTATTTATGTTTAACAACTGAATGAATTTAATAAAAGCATCTAAATATGAAACATGAAAATTGTTCAAACTGAAATCCTTTCTGAGCGATACATTTTTCTATTTGAGTCAGTACAGAATTGCAGATAATGTTTATGGAATTTGGTTTTACTGTCAGGTGACTTTTGGCCAACCCTGTGTAAGTTAATATTTTTTGCTGTCAATATATTTTTGCATATTATTTCATAGTAATGAAACCTTTTGTAAACAGTTTATTTTATTAATGCCTACTGCCTACTATGAGTACTTAGTCAAAGTATGTGCATGGATGATACAACTGGACATCAACATTGGCTGTCACATTTATACTGCATCTCAGTAGTACCAATAAGTCATTATTATATATTGGTTTCAAATTTTGGCACAAGGCCAGCAATTTTGGGGGTGGGGGTAAGTTGATTACATTGATTCCAGTGCTCACTGGTATTCATTTTATCAACCCCTAAAGGATGAAAGGCAAAATTGACCTGGGTGGAATTTAAACTCAGAATATAAAGATAGATAGAATGCCACTATGCATTCTGTCTGGTATGCTAACGAATCTGCTAGCTTTCCGCCTTAAGCCATTATTATATATTAAAATTCAAATTGGTAATAATAACTTACCAACTTTGCTGCCTTTTGTTCAATACCTGCTTTTACTTGGTTAACTTCTACAAGTTGTTTTTTGGTTTCAGTTAAGTCTGTGGCCATAGCTCGCAATTCTTTAGCACCTGTTGACAGAACATGAAAAATATTAAGAGCAATAGAAAAAAAATCAAACATGAAACTGTAAGTCCCTGCTGAAATGCTGAACAAATGTTTTTGCAGAAATTGAATAATTTCCCACTAGACATATGTTAAAAGCTAAACTGGAATTCATGAATAGAGAAATAAATTTTCCTTTGACAGCACCTGTGCCCAGCGTCGCCTTCCTGGCACTTGTGCCAGTGGCATGTGTAAAGACATTCGAGTGAGATCGTTGCCAGTGCCACTGGACTGGCTCCTGTGCAGGTGGCATGTAAAATATACCATTTTGAGCGTGGCTGTTGTCAGTACCGCCTGACTGGCCTTCGTGCCGGTGGCGCGTAAAAGCACCCACTACACTCTCAGAGTGGTTGGCGTTAGGAAGGGCATCCAGCTGTAGAAATCAGATTGGTGCCTGGTGTAGCCATCTGGTTCACCAGTCCTCAGTCAAATTGTCCAACCCATGCTAGCATGGAAAGCAGATGTTAAACGAAGATGATGATAATGTTAAATTGTCAATTTCTAAATACTTACTGACATTTTGATTTTCTTCAAAAGACTTCATCTGAACTCGGTAAAATTCAAATTCTTCTCGTTCCTGTTGGACAACAAAAACACAGCTAATAACATTTTAGTTTAACTATACATTTCTCTTTGTGACATATTCCTTATACAAGCACATGTGCATAAATTTAGAACGGTATTGAAATTGAAAGTATGTCTTTCATGTAAATTTGAAGATTATTTCTGACATAAATAAAGTGAAATGGATATAGATGAGGATGGAAATAAAGTTGTGCAATTAATCCTATTCTGTTAAAACAACCCACATGCACTCACAATACTTTAGAATGATACAACAACTTAGATTGCCATTTATAACAAAACTAAACAGTCATGGAACAGATAAACAAACTAAAATAGAAGTCAAGCTTTGAAAATGAACCTCTTATATTTGCTGTTGTCTAATATGTTACCAGTTCAAAACTGTGACCAGTTAAAAAAAATTCATGAAACTTATGACCATCTCTGCAATACAAATACATTCTTAGAGAGACACACATGTACCACTATATTTCCTTCTCCTTATGTACAGGTAGTGTTACAAGTCAACAAGGCTGTTCACCATGACTATGTCCTTTTATTTACACAATGTATCTTTATCATGAGGCATTGAGAAGGACCAAGAGAGTAATGGTGAGAGAAATGTGCGGAATGAAGCTGTTTGATAAGAGGAAGACTGAGGACTTGATGGGGATGCTGGGGTTGGAGGAATCAGTGGAATGGCTGGCAAGGGCGAATGGAGTGTGGTGGTATGGGCATGGATTGAGGAGGGATGAGGAGCATGTTCTGAGGAGGGTGTTTGAGTTTGAGGTAAATGGACTGAGAAAGCAAGGCCGACCAAGGAAAACGTGGAAAGGACAGGTGGAAGAAGAGATTGAGAGGGTTGGCTTGAGAAGGGAGGATGCCCGCAAGATGGTGAGACGGTGTGAGGGTGGCTGCTAAGGCCTTGAGGTAGATCCGGCCACCCTTGTTAACTGGGCCAAAACCTAGATTTAAAACACTGGATGATGATGATGATCTTAGAGCTAGCCTCTATCCTAGCCAAACTCTTCAATCCCTTCTCCTCCTCTCTCTCTCCAAGGACATAGCTCAATCCTTGGAAACCTGCTGCCAGACATCCCAATCTTGAGAACAACCCTTCTGATCCTATCATACTTCTTCCAACATCTCAAAAGTGATGGGGTCAGCACAAATAACAATTGTTTCCAACACCTGGAATCTCTTTCCCTTCTTAATAACCATTATCAGTACAGAATTTGTAAAACCAAATCTATTGGATATCTACTCATCTGAGTTACTCACCAGTGATCACTTACACAAGAGAAGTTTGGTGAAAACAACACAAGTACATACACAACAGAACATACAAATGTAACATAACATACAAAACCCAAGCACACATACACAAAAACTTAGAAATATGTTTAGAAGTGAACATTGCTCTGTTACAAACAATGCAATGGCATTTACCTTCTTTGTGAAAGGCATTGCACCATCAGTTCCCTCCTGGTATTTCTCAAGTTCTTTCTTTAACTCAGTGACATACCATTGCTCATCTTTTAGCTGTTTCTTTAGTTCTTCCATCTGTGACCTGAGGGAGAGATTAATATCTTATTTTTAAACAAAATGTCCTTCTTCTCGTGAAAAGGAGAGTATAGTCTATAGAATAGGCTCTAATATAATACTAGCATTTCTTTCTTCATTCCTGTTCAAAAAGTAGATATAAAATTGATGTCATCTTTTATTGCAGCCACATAAATTGTTTCTGGACAAGATACATAATTCTTTAAACATCTGGTGCAGACAGTTAATACAAGGAATAATATTTTTTCTTCATAATATTTGGCAAGATAAGAAGTTTGAATCTGAAATTAAGGAACAAGGAAGAAGCATGAAATATACATATTTAACCTTCCTTTTGTTGCCTACTTATTATGAAGTTCTTAAAAATTTCTAGTCAGTGGAAATCATGTATAGCATATTTCATTCTTTGTAAAACTCATCAACATGACATAATCCAAGGTATATTAATTAAGCATCTTATGAAAAGTGAGACATTTCTTAAATAAAAGAAAATAATTGTAGCCTAGAAGAAATTATTTGTCTCAGCTTACTGCAATGAGAAATAGACAACAAATCTCTAGAGAGGTTACAAGCAGTAAAACTAGAAAACTATCCCTCAATGAATGATGGGTTAACTCAAACAAAGAACTTGAACTTAAACATACTAAGATATCATAAAACACAACCCAGTTCTATCTGCACCAATAAAAGTACTGAAAAAAATATTCTCTCAAAAAAGTTAAGGTATTGCTCATATCCTGGAAAAGCATTCTTTTACTAAAAAGTGATTAAGTGGGGGAAAAAGATATATGGTTAATACAGAACTTAAAGAATAACCAAAATATATAAAAGTGGTGCTGTCATAAGGCCTAGCACACTGAGCAGTTGGTTGGTGGCTCATGAATCTATGAATCCAGTGCTAACCTATGTATGCTGTAGCTCATTGTCAGTAAATAACTTTGATAGGCCCTAGAGTATTGCTTTGATTAGGACTCTATAATGCTGTATAGATGGCTCTGTACTCAAGAGAATAATCCATAGAATGAAGGACATGTAATTCTCTTGTACTTAAGCTGAGAAGCAGTAAGTGAAAGCAAATGAAGAGATAGGTGAAACAGGCAGAATCAAAGGGATGTGAGAAGTAGATTGCAAATAATAGTACAAAACAAAAGGTGATGACATAAAACAATGAAGGGCAAGCGATTCAAGATTTTCATTAAGAATGAGTTTAATATAGCATGAAGCAGTTTAACAAAGAGGAGTTGAAAGAAATCTTTTCAAAATATTCAATATCACTTATTTTTCCATCATTGGATGGGTTCCAAAGCATCTTGTCTCCTGTCATCTGGCAACAACACATATCAACTTCACAGTCACAGCCTTTACAACTGGACACTCATCCTTTATCTAACCACCTTATGGGAAGGATAGTGGGAGCATTTTATGGTGCCACCAGCACTAATGAGATTGTTTACGGTAGGACTAAAGTGTCCCTTCCAGCCTATATTAGTTCTTATTTGGTGTTACTACCTTCCTAATGAGTTGCCTACACCTATGATGTTCGAGTCAATTTTGTTTATCACTCCCTTATTATCACACATGTACATATATGTGCTCACTGAGCATTCTGTTACAACACTTATAGCAAGAAACATTAAGTTCACCAAACACATCTACTCATGCTATCTTTTCTAAGCAAAACTTTCTTAACATCAATATAGTAAATTTTCTCTACACCAACATTCACATCACTTACTGAGGACTCCCACAATTACTAACAGTATGTAGAAGATATATTCATAAACTATATTTTCTACACTATTATCTCAGTACTATAACTGACCACCTGTTTAATATTGGAATTAGGTTTTTTTTTTATATCTGCTTTCCAGACAAACCTGGTGTAGGTTATATTTCAATCCTAAAGAAGACATGTATCTTAGATTCTCAGAAATATAGAAACTGGACTACATATATAGAAATTAGATGAAGCCAGTTTTATAAGACTATACAGGATAATTGTTAAATGAAGAACCAATTCAAAACCTCTGCTCTTTTGAATTTGTTACTTTCACCTAAATACATCATCCTTACTGTATCTCACCTACATCCAGACTCAATACTAAACAATTTTCCTAATATTGTTTACCTATCTCACTAGAACCATCTATGTGGTCTCTCTAATTATGAACTTTCACCCCTACCACCACCACTGCAAATCAAATCAAATGATAATTACCATAATCTCATTCAGACATTTTGATTTCCCAAACTGAAATATTTACAGACTTTGCTTTGCCACATACTGGTGGCTACTGCTGCTGCTGCTAAAAATAATAATAATAATAATAATAATAATAATAATAATAATAATAATAATAATAACCCTTTCTAATATAGGCACAAAGCCCGAAATTTGAGGGGAGGGGGCTAGTATATTACAGGACCCCCAGTGCTCAACTAATCCTTAATTTATTGACCTTGAAAGAATGAAAGGCAAAATCAACCTCAGTCGAATAATAATAATAATAATAATAACAATAATAGATTTGGATATATTGATGAACCCTAACAAACTTGCCAACATAAGGAGATACATTCTCAAAACAAAAAAATACCAGAAATTGATGATTAAAAAAACATTCAGACAAATACAAAACCAAAATACCAGGACTTACGAATGTATATAAATACAGAAAATAGCACCACTAAACACTGTGCACATCCTATGTAAAGCACTTTCAATACAGTAAAGATAAGAACACCACAACAAACCCAAAATATACAACTTACTTTTCTTCCACTGTTGGAATTTTACCATCATGTACAGACATGTAATGTTTTTCCAAGGCATCTTGAGAGGGTAATGGTTTTTTGCAAAGTGGACAGAGGAAACCTTCCTAAAAAGATTTAGAAAATAAAAAAAGGATTTTGTCCATAAGCATAAACATTTAGATACAGCAGTTAATAACAAAGAGAAATTGTTCTAATTGTGTATAAAAGATAAGCAATGATTTATTGACTGAGAACTTACTGTTGCAATAGAGTTATCAAATGATTTCTCTTGTATACACTTACTCAAGAATAATTAATTGTTAAAGCAAATAAGCTTCGCTTTGCTACAGGGCGCAATTTTAATTATTTTTATCAATCAAACATTTTCTCAGTTCAATACAATAAGTATGTTAGCCTTCACAAAAGTATAAGTGTTTTGCATGCAGAATGTATCTCTGAGAAATTTCTTATAGTCAATATTTTAAGTTACCAAGTTAGTGAATGCTTTTTTTTCACTCAAATTTTTATATGCCTCAAACACCAAGAATCTGGTATGTATGGGTAATACTAGGCTTTATTGAGTAGGTCAGCATTTTCCCTTTCTTTATTAAAAATTGTTACAAGCAAGGCCACAGACTGCTTCTAGATGTGATATTAATGTCATAAAAGCCCTATAGATCTATGCATATTTAAGAAAGCAATAAAATAATTGATAAAATATATAAATGAAATACGAAATAATAAATACAGTAAAGGTGTTAATAAAAAGAAATAAAATGAGATGATGAATAAAAGATCTGATAAAAATATCAAAATGAACAAAACAGCCAGCATTACTATGAATGTCTTGAGTAGGCATAGTACTTAACATAAGATCAACTTCACTTCCTGTCACTACTCAAGTTGTCTCTTGACATTTTGACAGTAATTAATCCTTGAAGCTAATGTCTGTTTATTACAGCTGTAATTTTCATTAATTAAACACTTTTTAGGCTCATACTTTAAGTATATTAGTCCCCAATTAACAAAGGATGTTTATTTATTGTCTTAGTGTTTTAATGGTTGCTATTTTAGTAATAATAAATTTCTCTTTCTCAGTAGCAATTTTTTGCCTCTCACCTTCTGTCTTTACCTGCTTATCTGTCTTGGAACTTTGTCTCACATTAGCTATAAATCTAGCTGCTTTGCATCCTCTAATTCTTTCTTCAGTTACCTGATTCTGACCCCTCCAATGCATAATCATTTCGAACATTTATTAGTTCTTTTCTTCCTATTCTCCCATGCACACTCAGCATCGTATTTGATATCTAAGAACTTTACACAAAAATACTATAATAAAAGTGATGACAGCTAAAGAGGATGAAGAACTTCCCAGAATACTTACACCACCATCAGCATAATCTCTTTTGATAACATTGTGTTCTTGGAAATGGTTCTGAAGGATTTCTGCTGAATTAAATGTTTTCATACACTGAGGACAAATGAAACCCTGAAAAAATACATCATAAACATAAAAATAAAAAACAAACTTTTAATGAGCTCAATTATCATCATTGACTTAACACTCATCTGTGTCCCAGATGACTGGAAATAATGTTGATGAAGAAGAGATTTCATTATGTTCTAGCTACTTATCTGGCTCCAGTTACAATAGCTGCAAGAGGATTACATAACCTGAGTCATTTCTATTATTATAACAAATAGTTACCACATTTGATAAAAACATTTTTTTTCTATTGAACAATCTATATTATATTTTCATTCAAACCTATATCATATGTTTACCCTTTAGTATTCATATTACTCTGTCAAATATAATGTTTGATTATATAAATTGTTTTGAATTTATCAAGCACTATCTTGTAGTTTAGAGACATTGTGATTGTTTAATTTTAGAATGACATTGCAGGGTTGAGGTGAAAAGCCAGATCTGACCACTTTCAACATAAAACAGGTTAAATATTTTGGCCAGAGATGGTCAGTTTGAATGCTAAAGGGTTAATCATGCATTATCTTGTAGCTTTGAGATTCCAACAAAGTGATTGTTTATTTGTAGAATGATATTATAGGGAAGGTATGAGACTGAATCAAGTTGATTTCAACATAACAGAGGTAGAATACTTGGGCCGGATATGGCCAGTTTAAATGCTATTTCCATTTACTGTTGCAGAAGAAGAGATAAGAATTTGGTCTGACAGTGTTGCTGCTATTTAGCCCCAAGCCAACCCTGGTGCTAAACAAGCAAATCCATAGGCTAGAGCATTTTCTTAAATTGCTGCATTGTAAAAAATGAGTATAAAACTGCTTCTGTATTCTAGCATCCTCCAAGATTCTTTGCAACTCTTTCTAGAAATTTTCTCAGTAATGGGTACCAGCTTATCCAAAAACGTTACTTGTGGGAAAATTACCAGACTATCTGGTGTAATGTTAAATGCAATACCAAGTAGTTAGTAAGTTGAATGTTCACACACGTAAGGTTCTTGCAACATTATTATCCTCTTTTGCTTGTTAATTTTAGAAATTTCACTTAATGTATACATACATCTCAATATAGATAAAGATTACATCAACCCCATTACTTGACTGGTATTTTATTTATCAACCCCAAAAGGATGAAAGGCAAAATTAACCTCAGCAGAATTTGAACTCAGAAGATAAAGAGCAAAAACTAATGATGCAAAGTATTTTTTTCTGATGTGCGAGGAATTCTGCCTGCTGGTCTGATTTTTCTATATTGGTTTATATTTATGGGTTTACATCTCAGCTGTGTATCATCTCATTTAAGGTTCAATATTCTGATCTAACTACTTTTTCCATAATCTTTCTAGGTTTACCTCTACTGCAGATATTCTCTAACATCAACACAACACTTTTTCACCCAGAATGTTAACATTTGTAAACATGGGAATCCTTAAAATAATATTTTGTGAAAATATTCCTTCTATTTTTTAATATGCATCATAAATAGAAGTGTGAGACACAAGGACTGTAAGGACCTAAAGGGCAAAAGTTCAACTGCCACCACAATGTCAATGCAAAAAGCTATAGGAATCTGTAAAACAGTGTTCAAATGATTCACAGAATCAGCTAACCCAACCTAATGTGAACAAATGGTGCTTTTTACTTACGTGACACCATCACCAATACTTTTACCATTAGCACATTTGTTTCACTAATGATGGGGTCTTTCAATTTACCACATTCCTGCTCATAAATCTCTTAATTCTTCACTAGGCCTTATAATGTGAGAACATTTTTTTTATTTACCATATTTCTGTTGAAATACAGTTTTACTTTGAAATAATCTCCCCAAAATGAAGAATGTAATAAAATAAATCAGCCTTGTCATTATTTACGTGATGTTTGAAACAAATTAACATGAAAGTTTAATGAGAAATTTTAACTTCAATCACTTTAAAACAGGAAGTTTGTACCATAGAACCAGGAGCAGTCTTGGACAAGTTAGTATCAAAAGGGTTAATATGACAGGTATAGAAAAGACTGTGAGCTGGCGGAATCATTAGCATTCTGGGTAAAATGCTTAGCAGCATTTTGTCTGTCTTTACATTCTGAGTTCAAATTCCACTGAGGTTGACTTTGCTTTTCATCCTTTCAGGGTTTGATAAAATAAGTACTAGTTGAGCACTGGGGTCGATGTAAGCAACTTGCCCCCTCCCACCGGACTTGCTGGCTTTGTGCCAAAATCTTAAACTAGTACTGTAAGTGTAGCAGATATTCAGCAGCTAAGGATAATGCAATTTGTATAGACCATGAAGATCTGAATTAAGATGCTTCATGAAAACTAGTTTGGTACCTTATGTTTCTGAATTTGAATCAAGTTAGGGACAGAAGAAGGGACAGCGGTTGGATGAAATTAAGGAAGAGACTACTGGAAACAGCTGTAAGTCTAATTTACTACAATGAAGAAACAAGTAATGACCGTTATTTTTACCTTGTCTTATATATATATATATATATATATATATATATTATCCGAAAAGCATAGTATTAAATATCCATCACAGCTGATCTTACCGATCAGTTTCACGTAGAGAATACAATGTAGTGTTAGGTAACAATCTGATTATATAACTTTATGCTCATCAGAGTTAGCCGATATGGAAGGGAATATGGCGACTGCTCTCTATTGTCGGAGGTTGATTAGCACAACTGATCAGTAGCTGCTGTGAAAGAAGGTGGTGAAAAAAAAAAGGCACCAGGGGATTAAGTTAGGAGTTATGTCCCTTGGTTGGGTAAGAGTTATCTTGAAGTGGGGAAGATGTGTATTATTTATGTGGTGCTTCTGTGGGGATGGTGTGTGTGATACGTGTAGTGGTGTCATATGCATAATTTATCTGGGGGTGTAAGTGTATATAGCTGTATTTGTTGGTCTGTTTTCTTTCTGTAGAGGATAAAATAGTGGGGTTTATTTTGTTAGTGTGTGGTGTGTAATGTGTGTGTTACGTGTAATGTGTGTGTGTGGGGGGGGGGGTCTGTACATGTGTAGAGGTATAATTTGTGTGCAGGGATATGTTGGGGTGGTGAGAGACAGTTATATTGTGGCATGTCTGCCTTATGAGGGGGGATGTACATGGGTGCATTGGTGTGTACTTTGGTTAAACTCCTTTTGCCAGGCTCAAAGGCATTGGTGGAAAGTTGTTGGCAGAGGACCTGTGATTGCAGTCATGGTGGGGCATGCAGATACAATAGGATGTACTTCTTTTCATGCAGGCAAGGATTAAATACCTCACTCCTGCTGTTCAGGTAGACATCCGGGCGTTGGGTACCTTTTAAGATTGCTCTCTTATCAGCCAGGCATAATCTGCACTTCCTGCTGCTATTGAAGTACGGTTTGCATTTTTCTAGGGTCTTCCACTTTATGCTGTACTCTGTGGTGCTTTCTTTCAAAGCCCAGATGTGCTTGGCTAGGGTTGTGGTGTTATGTCTCTATGGGATGTTGAAGGAGGACTTGTGGTTATTAAAGTGGGTTCTGAAGGGACCTTCTGTTACCCCCACATATTTTCTCTCACTCGCTTGTCCATTGGGTCCTGTTGCTGTTACTTCTGCCTTGTAAACAACTGTCTCTGTATTGCAGTGGCTGTTCAGTGGACAAGTTGTGTTACCCCTGCATGAGCATCCTGCCTCTGCATCAGGTGTAGGCCTACCTACAAAAATCTTTTTTACACTAGGTGCACAGCTAAAGGATAATCTCAGGGTGTGTCTATTAAATATTTCACTGAATCTATTGATACAGGTGAAGTGTCTATCAACTAAACTAAGGAAGATCTTACCTACTCTGATCTTAATGTTTAAAGAGAATGATGGCGTGAACCACAGTACTTTCTAGTAGCACTTTCTCTTGGTAGGGCTAGGATTCTGGTTGTAGTACGAAGCAGCAGCATCAAAGATCTCTTTGCTTGAAGACAGGCTGGAGATTCTCCTGCTGACACCCTTAACTAGGTTCCTGAACACTATGGCTGGATGGCAGGAACCTGTATAAGACAACTTTTCATTTGGTTGCCTAAAGGGCCTATAGGTACCAGATTCTAGGTCCAGGTCAAGGAAATCTACAGTTTTCAGGTTGGTCTCTATAGTGACCTTCAGTCTGAGGGAGTTCATGGTGCTTGTGAGGTCCTTTCTGAGCCTATCTAGTGTGTGGCTGTTGGTGCCTCTTGATATTGCCAGTGTGTCATCCCTGTAGAGGACAAAGCTAGTTGAAGGGAATTTCTTTTTTAGTATATCTAGGATGAAATACAGACTAGGTCACATACGCCTGCACTGTCAAAAGTACCCATAGCCAGCTCAAAGAAGCTCTCTAAATCAGTGTGTTTGGCCTAGGCAGACCTCTTACTGGGTTCTTCTGGCATGCATGATGTGTATCACACACATACATATATGCATCATCTTTGCTATATTTCACAAGTTTCAGTTAGCTGATCATATTGGAATTATTTCCCTTGCCTGTTTCTTTTTCAGATATTAAATACACCTAAGAGGAGTTTTGCTGACTAATTGCATGGATAAACTCAGATGAATACTTTCTTTAACTCACTCTGTTACATGTGAGATGTATATTTTGTTGCAGAAAGGTTAGTCTCATAGTCACAATGTTTCAAACAAATAAAAATGTTTTTAGATAAAAAAAAAAAAGAAGTACTAAGTTCTAACAAGAACCAACAGTGAACTCTCAGTTAAAAATATGTATTGATCTTTTTAAACAATCCTGAATGATTCTGGCATTTACATGACATTTTCCCATGCTGCCGAAAAGCTGATACATGGGAAATTTTATAAATTAGAAACTTTATTTCATTTAAGCACTTTTCTATTCAAATAGAATCATTCAAATATCCTGCATCAATATTGAAAAAAAAAAAAAAGTTAAGAAGTAACAAGTAAGTAGAGACTTCTAATAACAAGAGCAGTTATTTCTTTATGAAGTAGGATACATTTACATATATGAAAAGTGAAATAAAAATAAGCACAAAATGCAAAGCATTATGCAGTTCAAAAATTCAATCAACGAAAATTGTTGTTGTTTAGCTGCAAGTCAATCATAGACGATCAATGGCAATCTACTCATGATCATTCCATCATCTTGTTTCACACAATATATTTAAGATAGAATTGTTATTTCCACTAAGTAAAAGAGAGAAGAGCAGTATCCATCACTATTTTATTTCAGGGACTCTGAAACTGGTAGGAGAGAAGGAGGTTGTCTTTAAACTAGAGACAGTGTTTTAGGAGATTACATTATATGAAATAATGTATTAAGACAACACAGAATACTGTATTAGGACAACATGATGTGTGGAATATCGCATTAAAGACATCACAGCAATAGGAGCTGGAGCTTACAGTTTGTAGATTACCATGTTAGTGAGAGTTACAGTGCATGAAATACTACATGATATCATATTGTGTGGAATATGGTGAGTGGTATGACAGAGTGTGGAATACTCAGAGAGTGACATCACAGTGAGTGGAATATTGTGTGATATAGAGTATGAAACATCATATTAAGAGAAAGGAATACTTGCAAATTTCTATAATATAAAAGTTGTAGTAAGAGTAAGGGTGTGGAAAATTATTGAGGAAATTTTACAGTTTGATATCATAATGGCAAATCTATTATAATACATTTTGCATCTAGGATGTATTACAGGGATATAAACTGACATCATTACTTGAGTGGTATTTTATTTTAAGGACTTTGGTTAGGAAAGTTCACTTTGAAGGGACTTGAATTCAGACAGTAAAAGGGCTGCAACTAAATGTTACTTGATAAGTCTTCTGACGCTGAAATGATGCTGCTTCTTTGTCATAATTTGATTTAAAAAGTACAGAAAAAATACCACCCTGTCACAAAAAAAGCAAACAGGTGTGGCTGTGTGGTAAGAAGCTTGCTTCCCAACCACATGGTTCTGGGCTCAATACCAATGCATGGAACCTTGGGCAAGTGTCTTCTACCAAAGCCTTGTGAGTGGATTTGGTAGATGGAAACTGAAAGAAGCCTATTGTATGTATGTGTGTATGTGTGTGTGTGTGTGTATATATATATATATATATATATATATATATATATATATATATATGATGCATATATCTATGTGTGTGTGTGTCTTTGTACCTGTGTTTGTCCCCTCACCACCACTCGACAATTGTGTGGTGTGTTTACATCCCTGTAACTTAGCAGTCAGGCAAAAGAGACCAATAGAATAAGTCCAGGGGTCGATTTGTTTGACTAATAAAAAAAAAAACCCCTTCAAGTGATGCCCCAGCATGGCCACAGTCAAATGACTGAAACAAGTAAAAGATAACCGATATTTTCATTCTTAAAGACAAAATAGATGCACATAAAAATTTCCACAGAATGCACATCAATAACATGCTGAAAGGATAAGCAAATAAACATGAAAGTAGCCAAGTCATTAGAAAGCATAGGGAAAACATAAAAACCACAGACAATATCAATGTTAAGAGTAGCTATAGTTAAGAAGATTTAGTGATTAATAATAGCTGGCACTAAAAGAGACAGGTTAATAATGCTGTAAAGAGAATGTAACAAAATATCTTGCCATCATATTCTGACATAATTGGCATTAACTTGCAACCACAAAGCTGGCTATTTTGGCTCTTAAGGTAACTTTGAACATTTATCAATGAGCATCAGTTTTTGTCTGATGACTTATTTTTGACTTATTCAATTTTTTAGATAATAGGGAATATTAAGAGGTCTGAATATATATATATACATAAATATATATATATATGGTTGTGGATGTTTTCTTGCATGTGTTGATATGTATAATAGAAAATGTATGTAACACAGGTTGTAGATTTTCATTAATTTATTTAAAATAGAGGCTTTACTCTGTTGCTACTCCAAGTTTCTCAGTTACTTTCACTTCGTAACACACGAGAAGTGCAAAAACTTAGAATTACAACGTGAAATCTCAACTTTGGTATCAACTCTGCATTAGATGTTGAGTACTTTTGGAGGCCCAATCTTCCAAATTCTTTTGCAGGGCTTAGAAAAACCAAAGGACCACTGCAATAAGTGTGTGAACCTGAGAAGGGAATATGTTGAATAAAACCATAATCAACTGATCCACCTCTATTTTCTTTTATCCAAAGCCAGGAACTTTTCAACACCCTCTCGTGTGTATGTATATATATATATATATATATATATATATATATATATAAACATACACAAATATATATTCCTTTATTCTTTTAATGTAGCCATGCTACCAGTGTATACGTTAGTATGTGTGTTGAAACCTGCAAAAAATTTGAAGAGTTTAAATAAAACTAAGTTAAGAAGTTTGTTCAGTGAGAACAAAACAAGAACTGAACGTTACATTAACAGTGCAATCAATAGATTAATTAATAGTTAATTGGTAGATATTTAACCAACATACAAATTTTAATCACATATAGTAGATGTTTGGGATATAGTTTTTATATAAACCAGTTTCCACTTGTGGAGTATAATCATGTAGTTTAAATCCTCTGTAGTTTGAATGGCGGTATTCAATAATTTTAGCTTTACACACACACACATCCATTACAGCAAATCTTACCAATTGGTTTCACACTGGTTATTAAAACTGGATGTTAGATAACAGCACAGTTACATAATACCATGTGTTCATCAGAGCTGTATGGAAAAAAAAAAGACACCATATATTTTTTTCATAGCTGCTAGCTCTGATGAGCATGCAGTATTAATTGTGCTGTTATTTAACATCTAGTTTTAATATCTGGTGTGAAACCAATTAATATGATCAGCGGTAATATATGATACTGTAGACTTTGATTAATATATCGTCCAACCCATGCTAGCATGGAAAGCGGACGTTAAACGATGATATATATATATATATATATATACGAGAAGAAAATGGATGTAAATAACAAGGAGAAATTCGTCGTTTTCGCTGGTATGTCTTTAATTTAATTAACAAAGAAGAAGGTAGCATTTATGATCATTTCAATTTACTAGTTTTAGTAAATATCTTCAGAATGCGAAAAATAAATTGATACATCGGTAATGGTAATAAAGTCAAAATTTGTTAGTCTTACATTATATTATGATCTTAAGTTGATTATTCAACTGGGGAGTGGATTTCATTGTAGTAGATTGCTTAGTTTATGGTTCCGCTGGGTAATTAAAGTGGGGTGTATATTATTTTGGCGTGGAATCCAGAGTTTGACTAAGCACATTTTTTGTGCACGTGTGTATTAAATTTGTTTTAATCAGCAGTGAGTTTTAGTCACTGGCGGTGTAAGTGAAGGGGGATAACTTAAGGTGAAAAGGGAGCTAACTCAAACTGGATTATTTACACTAGGGAGGGTGGTTTAAAATTATATTATGGCTAAAGTTTAGGAAGTTCATAGTAATAAAAAGGGCCCTATGTAGGTGTAAAGTAAATTATTATGGAATGTGGAGGGTGAGTAGGGTTGGGGTTGACTGTTTATGTGTAAGTGTATAAGATAGTTCCCAGCTAATTAGACTTAAATAGATGAATATGATAGTGTGGGATTTGTAGAGGGTCCTACTATTTTACCTATACTTTGAAAAGACAAAGTGGCCTATATGAAGACGAAAATTGTTGTTCTCAAATTTCCTATTGAGGGAGTTGTTTAGCCGTTAGGATAGCTAGGCATTCTGATAAACAGAGATCACAGTGTCTATTGGTGGTGTTGTACGAGGTTGTTTTTGCAAGTATATGCCAGTTTAATCTATAATCTATTTTTTTATCTTTAAGTTCCCAAATATATCTACTAAGCCCTGTTGAATTTGCCTTACTCCTATTTATGAAGCTAGATTGGTGTGCGTTATATCTAAGTATCATTTGGTTTTTAGTGGTGCCTATATATGATTTTATCTGGCTATTTGTGTGCACATCACATTGTTAAACTATGTTGACTTATATCTATTTGAGAAATGGCACTTTGTTCTATCCCTGCAGCCACATAAATTATTAGGTATATCTGTGTCCGTGTTATGTTGTGGGGGGTCTATTACTGTTCAGGTCTATATCTAAGTTAATAGGAGGCGCTATGTGGGCTTAATTCTATTAGTTGGTTGGTTATTATTTTTATTGTTCACAATTTTTCTAGTTTTATAGAATTTGTCTAGTTTTTTTATTATTTATTGAGGCTATGATTGTAGCTAAGTTATTGGTCAGGTTGTGGCCTACTCTAATTTTATTCCTAACTAATTCTGCATATTTATTATTAACGTTTAGGTATTTACCTATGGTTTTCATTAATGAGCGAACTATGTTTGATTTGAAGTGCATGGTGAAGGGGACTACGAGCCAGATTATATCACTATTTTGTTTATTTTTTGTATTGTTCTTTCTAGTATAGAGGCTACCCTCCTTGTTTGTGAGTTGTGTGAAGTTATGGTTATGGCTATCTAGCTCATTTCCATAGTTGAGTTTCATTTTCCTGTTACTTTTATCTGTTTTATTGGTGTTGCTTGCATAGAGTTTATGTGAACTAGAAGGCATGGTTTTCTTATTATTAACAGGGTTGAACTGTGTAAAATGTTAGAGACAGAAACCTAGCTGTTTCTTGCAATAAAAGCATCCAAAATAACACTTTTTCATGGACCCTTAAAATACTATTGTGGATCTCCAGTTTAATATTTTGCTTGTGTGGATCCCAGTTGAAAACCACTGATATAACTGATGTTATTAATGGGAACTGAAACAAACTCCATTTACAAATCTAGTTCACAATACTTCTCAGTTAAATTTAGATCATTTCCTATTGTAATTTAAAAGTCTCATGAACTAATGGTGGGAAGGGTGTCACTAAAACTGATGTTAGTGTAAACTGACCAGTATGACATACTATGTCAAAATAATGTTTAACCTCATATAACAGTTAGTGATAATATTACTCTAATATTTTCGAATTGCTGTCAAAAGTTTTTCATCTACCATAACATTATAAAACAAGTTATTCATTTTTAATCATCAGCAGAATAATGTGAGTGAGCTTCATTAACTGATACAATTCAGTGGAATTCTGCTTTAAGCATGCCATATAACTCTACATAAAATTTTTTTTTTTTTTCTTTTGAAAATGTTTGCAAATTTGTTTTCTACAGATGAGATTTCACCCAATTACCAAAGAAAAAAAAAACTTTAAAAATTTTTTCAAAATTAAAAAAAAATTACATTATTTACATTTGACGGATATTTGTCCTCATCTTGTTTGTTGTTAACACAATGTTTCAGCTGATATACCCTCCAGCCTTCATCAGGTGTCTTGGGGAAATTTCGATCCTGGGTTCTCATTCCAAGGTATTTTTCGATGTTATTATTATTATTATTATTATTATTATTATGCCCCCGGGCATATGGCGTAGTGGTTAAGAGCGCAAGCTACTAACCCCAAGATTCCAAGTTTGATTCCAGGCAGTGACCTGAATAATAATAATAATGATATCAAAAAATACCTTAAAATGAGAACCCAGGTTCGAAATTTCCCCAAGACATCTGATGAAGGCTTGAGGGTATATCAGCTGAAACATTGTGTTAACAACAAACAAAATGAGGACAAATATCCATCAAATGTTAAAGGAAAAATTTTTTAGAATTTTCTTTTTTAAATCAGTTTAAAATATGGACAGTCCAAATTTTAGGCTTTAATCCCAGCAATAGACCATTAAATGTGTTTATGGGGAGAAAGATATTGAAAAACATAAATACATCACACTGGCAAATAAACAAGGAGGGTATGAAGTGGTCATGAGATGTGCTAAAAATACCAGCTAAATAGCCCTTAAATCATGCACCAAAAAAATTTTTTTTTGGTTATGCATAGTGATATAAATTTCTATGTGTACAACACAAATTGCAAAACTTTTATGAAGATTCCAAAAAATTAAAAAGTTAAGTGGGGTTATATGGTATGCTTAGAGCAAAATCTGCCTTCAATTCAATGTTAATAGCAATAGTACAGATAGAAGAAACAGTGAATTTAAAGTTTAGGCTTTGAACATTGGTTTAGTTGATGTAACAAATTCTAGATTTTCTAAATTCCAAAACAACACTGTCTAATGCTTTGATTAAATATCAGTATTAGAAAAAGCTAACATCCAATCGAACAATGATATGTTAACACACTTGCACAGTTTCAGTCACCAGGTAGAGGCATAGAGAGTTGAGATTGAGAATTGTGCAAGAGAGTGACACATGCGAAGAAAGCAATATCAAACACCAAAAGCTTATAAAACAATTACAACAACCACAAGCAAAACAACACCAGCTAAAAGATGTATGTCAAGACAAGATTCCTGAGTGATACCTCAGTTTCACTGCTAACGTCTGAAATTGCTTCAAGAGCTTCATGTTCAGGTGAAGAGACTGGGCTTAAACTCTGGAAAAAAAGCAAAAAAAGTTGTGTTTATTTTTATCATATTACTCATACAGAGGTCTGTGACATGGTTTGTAGCTAGCATCCCCCCTGAGATACAAGACCTCCAAAGAGTCAACATTATAGATATTGACCAACTTAAAAATTTAGAATAAAATCACCTGAAACAACTGTAAAGATAACAAATTCAAAATTATATCTAAATTCATTTTGGAGTAAAAAAAAAAAAAATGCAGGACAATAAATAGCAACATCATTTAGTGATCAGAATGAGACACCAAATCTAACAAACTATTTAAAGATAAAAAGAAAGAAAGAAGTAAAAGAAAGTAGTGGCAGAGAAAAGAAGGAAAAGAAATAGAAGCAAGAAATAAGAAAAGACTAGAGAGAAGGAGAACAATTGTCATTGTCATGTAGATAAATGTGGATACTGTAATGCAGCTGCTCTAAAGCAACATTTCTCAAGCCTTTTGCTCTTGCAAAACTCTTGAAATACATTCCCATCCCAGAGAAATCCCTATATGAAAATTATATATCTTCATTTTCCTTCTTTCTTTTATGAAGTTAAATTTTGTAAGAGAGTAAACAAATCATAAAACTATCTCCGAAAGGTTTGGCAATCCTAAATTCAACAGATGGCATGACTGTGACTGTGACTGAAGTTTGCTTCCCAACCACATGGTTCCGGGTTCAGTCCCACAGTGTGGCACCTTGGGCAAGTGTTTTCTACTATAGCTTCGAGCCAACCAAAGCCTCATGAGTGGATTTGGTAGATGGAAACTGAATGAGGCCCATTGTATCTATGTGTGTGTGTGTGTGTGTGTGTGTGTGTGTGTGTGTGTGTGTGTGTGTATATATATATATTTATATTCTTTAAGTTTGTTTATGGGAAACACTTCTAAGTACGTACATAAAAGCTCCTATGTTATTATGTTGGTTACAGCCTAGTGATTCCAACTTGCAACAACAGTTTTATGGGATCATACTGAACTGTGCTGATATAACACAGGATAAATATACTATTACTACTACTACTACTACTACTACTAATAATAATAATAATAATCCATGGATGGAATTTACAAATATTTTAAAGCATTGCTGTACGTTTTCACAAATCACATGCTTTTTGTGACCACAGTCTGCATTCCTGGGATGAAAACAATACAATTTGTATCACCCATGGACATCAGGTGGGTCTCTGTTCATGTGTTCATTTCTTCAGGTGATCTAGCATTAAAGTTGGAAGTAACAAATGTTCAACTGAACAATTTTTATAAATATTCACCACCCAAAAGGCTCATTGGGGTATGTGGGCAGTCCTGGTGTATTTGGATTAATTGCGAACAAAGATCCACCTGATGTCATGGACATTATAAATTGTATTGTAATCATCCCAGGAATGTGGACTATTGTCACAAAAACGTGTGATTTGTAGAAACGTTCGTAGTGATACATTAAAATATTTATAAATTCTATCCATGGATTATTATTATTATTGCTATATATATATGTGTATGTGTCTCCCCTCCTGACAACTGATGTTGGTGCGTTTACATCCCTGTAATTTAGCGGTTCAGCAAGAAGATTGATAGAATAAGTATCAGGCTTAAAAAAAAAAAGGTATTGGGATTGATGCTTTTGATAAAAAAAAATTATTCAAGGTGGTGCCTAAGCATAGCCATAGTCTAATGGCTGAAACATGTAAAAGAATAAAAAAAAGTATAAGAAAAAGATGTCACAAAGAAGCTTAAGAAATTTTATCTTAACCAAAACCTTGTTTCAATCAGTTTTCTCTACAACTTCCTATTAAGAAGTTATTTTTGCTGTAGGTTTGCCTTACTTATCTACAGATGCCAGGATTTCCCTACTTTAGGAAAGATACCATGTGTGCATATATAATGGTTTTGAATTTTAGCACAAGACGAGCAATTTTAGAGTAGGGGGTAAATCAGTTACATCGACCCTAATGATCAAATGGTACTTTATTTTATTGGCCCCTAAAAATGAAAGGCAAACTTGACCTCAGCGGCATTTGATCTCAAAACGTAAAGAGTCAGAAGAAATGCCGCTAATCATTTTGTCTGGCATGGTAATGATTCTGTCAGTTTGCCACCTTATGTGTATATATAACCCTTTCTACTAAAGGCACAAGGCCTGAAATTCAGGGAAAGGGGACTAGTTGATTACATTGACCCCAAAAAGATGAAAGGCAAAGTCAATCTCAGCGGAATTGTGTATATAATAAAATTGAGAATATAGAATTGAACATATATGCATATAATTAGCCTATATATCACTATTTCTTGCAAAACTCCAAGCTACTTCTCACAGAACCCTAGAGTCCAAGGGGAATTTCAGTTAGGAAACACTGGTTGAAATATATACTGGAATATATGTAATATATGTAATATATACTGGAATAGAGGTCATAATGCAGGCTTATGTAGACATTGTGATGTAGAGAGATGTCATATTGTAAGGTAGAGAGATGCTTGTATTTTAAAATGGAGAGACATATGTATAACTAGACTACCTGTGACCCATTAGGTCACTGATAGTTCAGGTTATAAAACATTTAAGCTGATTTCAACATTGCATTGAAATGAAAGTTAATTTTATGATGATTCAGTTAAATATTTCAATTGGATCAGGCAGTTGTATTGTCTGAGGTTCTTCCTGAACTTGTTTGTCCTAGGTTGATCAGTACTAAATAAGTTGTTAAGTTCCTGGGGTAAAGGCTGCAGATTCCCCAGCCTGACTTTTCCATTCATACAACAAAAGTTAGCAGTTTAACCATGAAAATGCATTACATGACAACAAACACAGATCTTACTCATCTGTCCAATATCAGCAGAGAGGTCACATCATTGAATGGTCCTTGCTCTATTGCTTTGTTGGCAAAGACATTCAACTCCTCTGAGCGTTCAATTCATGATCTCTCCTGCTTTTGTCTCTTTCCCTCCATTTCACCAGATGCTCAGCTCTCCAAACGTCTGATTCATGATCTCTCTTGCTTCTGTCTTTTTCCCTCTGTTCCGCCAGACACTTCCTTTCCTTTATCAGTCTCATTGATCCCTCTATTTGCATGCCTGTCCCGATCTTGTTGTTGGCATTCATCACTATCTTGATCACCTTCTTTGGATCTCCTTAGCCACACTCTCTTTCCACTATCTTTCTTCCTCGTCGAGGAATAATGTAAGAATAGAAAATCGTATTCACCTTAGAAAAAATCCCTATTACCTCAAAAAATATTTTTCTAAAAAATTATCACTTAAAAATATTTCTAAATAATTAAAATATTGTCTGTTTAAAGAAAGCTAAATATAAATATTTACTCTACAAACAATTTGTATTTTTTAAGTCATTTTCACTTTCAGGGTATTTTCCCATTACGTGCCATTTTGGTTATTTATGAAGGTACCCAAAAAAACTGCATATCTCGGGAAATCATGGTCCGATTTACATGAAACTTGTTTTAATTCCATTTGTATTCACATTTCAGGGGTGCCTTACTTTCAGAGTATTTTCCCATTATGCGCAGGTTTGACTGTATTAAATTACAGACAAGCAAGCAAGTAAGCAATCACAGTTTTAGTAGTATATATGTATAATATAATAATGTTGAGTGATGTGTGTATACATACATATATATAAATGTACATATATATATACACATAAATATTACAGATATATAAATACACATAATTATATATATATATATATATATATATATATATATATATATATATGTATGTATATATATATGTATATATATATATATATATACACACATAAATATATCTATATAATATATATATATAATCAAAATGGTTAGCTGTGACCAGTGCCCCCAGACTGGCTCCCGTGCCAGTGGCAAGTAAAAGCTCCATCCGAATTTGGTCAATGCCAGGATGGCTTGACTGGCTCCTGCGCCAGTGGTATGTAAAAAGCACCATCCAAACATAGTTGATGCCAGTACCCACTGACTGGCTCTCATGTCGGTGGCACATGAAAAGCACTATCTGAACATGGCCGATGCCAGTGGCACATAAAAACCACATTCTGAACGTGATTGATGCCAGGCCTGCCTGACTGGCTCCTATGCCGGTGGCACATAAAAAGCACCCACTACACTCTCAGAGTGGTTGGCATTAGGAAGGGCATCCAGCTGTAGAAACATTGCCAGATCAGATTGGAGCTTGGTGCAGCCACTGGCTCTCCAGATCTCAGTCAAACCGTCCAACCCATGCCAGCATGGAAAACGGACCGTTAAATGATGATGATGATGATATATATATTTATTACAAAGTAGGAATGTGTAAATTTTGTTATGTAGAGAAAAATATATATATTGTTGTGTAGAGACACATATATTATAGTGTACAGGTGTGTGTATATGTACATATATGTATATATATATATATATATATATATATATATATATATATATAAATACATGTATGTATGTACAAGTGTGTTTATGTGTGTGTTTGTTGCAGTGTAGGGAGAAGTAACAAAATATAGAGAGCTGTATATTCTGTAATGTAATGTAGAGGTGTATATATTGTAATATATAGGGATATATTCTAATGAATGGAGGTATATGTAATATCGTAATGTTATGCTTGGATATCTATAGACTTGCCACAATAAGTTTAAGACCAATGATGACAGTTCTGTTCTTTCATTAATTTATTTTTAACAAAACTATATAAAATCGTTTTACATTTTACAGTTTATGAAGAATTTTTTTCTCTTTCAAATGATATAGGCGTTATATATCAATTTGAATAATTTTAATCCGCAATTAATTCAAATGATTAAAAATTGTTGGCAAAATAAGATTAAGACCATACCAACATTATTTTGTTTAAATTAAAAATTTACAGCACGAATGATCAACGAACAAAAATTTATTATTTGAATCTAGTTTCATAGCCATTATTTTCAATTATGGCCTTACAACAGCAGGACATGGAGTTCGACAAATGAGCACAAAAATTACTTGGAATGTTCTGCCATATTTCTTCAATAAAATAATATAATTGGGACAAATTTGTTGATTTTTTAGCATGAGCTCTTTTAGAAACATAATTCCATAAATTTTCTATTGGATTCAATAACTACCATATTATTGCACTCAAAATATTGCAAAACTTCCCTAGCCTTATGAATGAGGCAATTGTCCTGCTGGAAAATAGATCCCAGTGTCATCTGATTATCTAAATATGGCAGCACATTTTCATTTACTAATTGCAGATAGCCTACATTGTTCAGTCTGCCATCAACCTTAACAATTTGACCAACACCTAAACTGCTGAACACTTTACTCCACACCATTAACCCCCCCACCCCCATCTCCTGCTTACGCTGTTTTCTTGACACACTTAGGATGGAATTCTTCAGTTGGATGGCATCTAACATAAGTCTTTCCGTCTGATTCAATATGGCCTTTAGCAAACTTGATCTACTTCTGCCAGTTCATCTCAGAAATTATTGGCTTCTTTCGAGTGATCTGGCCAAACAGTCCAAATTCTTTTAGGCAGTTTCTGACAGTTTGTGGTGTAAAGCTGATGTCAGTTTCATCAGATAATTGCTTGCAAATGTCCACTGTTGTTAGCATTCAGTTACCTTCAGAGAGCCTATGAATTTGCCGATCCATCTGTACTGTTGTTTTTTTCGGAGCACCCATTCTTTGCTGATCTTTGTATTGACCAGTGGCTTAGTAAAGCTTCCATGCTTGAACAAAAGCCATTTTGCTGCATCCTAATTGCTTGCTAATGTTCATGACGAACACAATTTGCTGATGAAGCAACACGATCTTTGATCTAGTAACTGGACTGATACTACGATGCTTTCCCATAGCGAATTAATGTGTAACAATGCTCGGTTATTAAACCAAACCGTGCAGTATGACCAGCTATATGATCACCCATTTGGTTTATTCATTTGCATAATCTTGGTATGGTCTTAAACAAAATAATTTTGGTACGGTCTTAAACTTATTTTGCTGACAATTATTAATCATTTGAATTAATTGTGCATTCAAATTATTCAAATTGTAGAAAGATATCTAATGCCTATATCATTCGAAAGAGAAAAAAATTCTACATAAACTGTAAGAAGTAAAATAATTTTATACAGTTTTGTTGTTATAAATAAATTAATGAAGGAATACAACTGTCATCATCAGTCTTAAACTTATTTTGGCCAGTGTGTATGTTGTAAAGCATAAGGATGTATATAAGTGGGTAGGCTGAAAAGTTCATAGGTTGACCAAGATATTCTCATGGAATATGACCAAATGAGGTTTATTTTGCAACATAAATCCTCTTGTGGTTTGTACAATTATTCCACTGGATCTCATTGGTGAAAAAACTTTCATCCTGTTGGTCAAAAACGTAATCAACAACAGATGTGACATCATCATCACTGCAATACTAGTTCCCAGCCAAATGTTTCTTCATGTTGGGGAACAGATGATAGTCAGATGGGGCCAAATCAGGAGAATAGGGATGGTTATCAACCAGTTGAAAGTCACAGTCATGCATAGTAGCCATTGAAACCAAGGACTTGTGTGCTAGAGCATTGTCCCGATGAAACAAGACTTCTCTCAGTTTTCCAAGGCTTTTGGTCTTGATAGTTTTTCGTGATTACCTCAGCAAGTTGGCATAGTACTCTCCATTGATGGTGTGGCCCTTTTGAAAATAGTCAATAAACAAAATGCCTTTTGCATCCCAAAAATCTGAGGCCATCACCTTCTCTGCAGAAGAAACAACCTTGGCCTTCTTTGGAGCAGGTGAGGAGGGGTGTTTCCACTGCATGGATTGTTTTTTTTCTCTGGCTGAAAGTGATGAAGTGAAGACTCATCCTAGGTTAGGAAACATTCAAGGAAACCAGCTGGATCTACCTCAAATAATGTCAGATTTTCCCATGATGTGATCAGCCGGTGCGCTTTTGAAGAGGTGTCAGAAGACCACTTGCCAAACAGAAACATTTGTCATGCCAAGTTCATTGTGCAGAATATTCTCAATTCTCTTATTTTGATATATGATCAATTATCTGTTATCCATCATCATGTGGTGAACATGATCAGTGTTTTCCTCAGAGGTGGCAGTTGCAGGACGTCCAGGCCTTGGGTCATCTTCAAGCCTCTTTGTTCCCCTCCTAAATTCCACTGCTCACTTTTGCACTGTTGATAAAGCTGGAGCATCATCCCTTAATGTAGCAACCATGTCAGCATGAATGTTGTTGGGGGCTAAACCCTTTTTCTGCAGGTACTTGATAACATCACAATGCCAAAATTTTGCCCATTTCCAAGATAAGTTTCTACTAGTTACTTTTGAAGTCTTCTTTGAACAGTCAAGTGCTAGTTTAGTTGGAAAGAAACAATGTAGTTATTAATAACAAGAAGAGTTGAAATTAATGCATGCAAGATTTCAGAGCTCTGGCATCACTCCTTCATAGTCAGCCTATGAAGTTTACAGCCCACCCTTGTATTGTTATGCAAGAGTCTGCAAATATATTTATGAGAACATGTGGTCTAGTGGTTAGGGTACTGCACTTATGATCATGAGATTGAGGGTTCAATTCCCAGACCATGTGGTGTGTTGTATTCTTGAGCAAAAGATTTCATCTTTGCAATCACTTTGATATTTGACATGTGACACTAAGCACCTGTACATGTAATATTGATTTGGTGGAAGCAATAAGCTACTGTGCATCAAAAACATTTTATCACTACAAACAAATCATCTGTGAAGAATGTTCAAAAAAAATTTCAGAACTGTTTTTCTTGGACTCAAGATACTACCATTATTATTAGATATCATAAAGGAGACAGGAGTAGCATTAGAAAATATCATAAACTATTTAAAATTAAAATAGTGAAACTGAAAATAAAATATATTGTGTCCAGCAAAAAATATCACACAGGGATTAATTTTCATTCGGTGAGGTTGATTTAGCAAAGGGATTTGAGGAAAATTACATAACTCTAAATCTACACTACCAAATGATTTATTTTTGATATTAAATGGAATATAAATTAAATATTTTGACAAAACATGCTGTTCCAATCTCACTGAAACTGATGAGACTTAACTAGGTTGAAACACCAACCCTTGAGTTGTTAGACTTGCTTGTTTTCTTCAAGGATTAAAAATCCAAAGTTGTTTTTAGATTAAGGCTGGGAAAACTTTCTGATATAAAATTGTTTCCTATATTTTGTGCGTGTTACATTATTTTCCTCAAATCTATGTCACTAGAGTATCTGTCCCCATCCTTTTTTTTTGTACTATGGATCAGTCTCATGTAAAACAATTAATCCAGACTAGGGAATCATGCCTGTAACAAAACAATAAAGTGCATAATAAAAAATACATATTAGCGTGGATGTTCTGCTAGAACAAACTTTACTGTGGTAGATAGCATGAGAAAAACTCACATACAGGCTTTTGGTACAGAATCCATGCTGGTGATAAAAACAAACAAGTGTGCATTCTGCACCAAAAGCCTGTATGAGAGCTTCTCCCATGGTATCTCTGCAGTAAAGTGTGTTCTAACAGAACATTCACATTTAAGTGGGAACAAATATTACCTCAAAGTGCATAATGTATAATTTAATTATTACATATATGATGCAAAAACACCCTGCAGACTGTAATAGTTAATAAATTAGAAATAGCATTAAAAAATTTATTTTTTCTGTATGGCCATGAGCTGTGGATCATGTGGTATCAGGCTACCATTTGTGTAGTGGCTGGAAACCACTACACTAAATGATGCATTATGAATATAGACTGATGTATAGTCTCATTGAGTTTATAACTTCACTAAAGATGATAAAAGCCAAGCAAATCTAAACTGTGATTCTTTGGTTCACTCTAGGAGTTATTACTCCAAAATTATTTTAGAACCAGACTATGATAATTTTTATATAAAATTTAGATTATTTTGTGCCTCTATTTTCTCCTGCTGAAAAAATACTTAGCATAAGAGGTTAAAATAACACAAGGTATTATAGAGTTAGAATTTGTGGATAAAAGAAAACCATTCATACTGTAAACAACTTAAGAATTTATAAACTTCAAGAGAATATGAAATAATTCTCTTTTGGAATGGTGAAACTCAAAGAATATAAAAGCTATAAAAAATAAAGTTTCTAAAATAGAGAAATTCAAAGGATTGCTTTGGTCCCATGGTAGAACACCTGTCAGGTTTACAGAAGATATAGGTTTGAGTTCCACAGGTAACCTTTGACCTTTTATATCCAAAGGGCTTTCTAACTCAGTCATCATCATCATCATTTAGTGTTTGTTGTTTGTCCATGCTGGCATGGGTTGGATGGTTTAACCAGGGCTGGCAAGCTGAAAGGCTGCACCAGACTCCAGTCTGATTTGGCATGGTTTCTACGGCTGGATACTCTTCTTAATGCCAACCACTCCAAGAGTGTAATGGGTGCTTTTATGTACTACTGGCAAGGGTGCCATTTGCATGACACTGGTATCTGCCATGACTGCAATTTTACTTGGCTTGATGGGTCTTCTCAAGCATGACATAACACCAAAGGTCTCAATCGTTGCCTCCATGAGGGCCATTACTCAAAAAGAGCTTTTCACATACCACTGGCATCAGCCGCTTTGCCTCCGTGAGACCCAGTGCTCAAAAGGTGCTTTTTACATGCCACTGGTACAGGTGCCAGTATGTGACACCAGAATCAGTCTTGACTATGATTTCACTTGGCTTGATGGGTCTTCTCAAATGCAGCATATTGCCAAAGATCTCTGTGAGGCCCAAAGTTTGAAGATCATACTTCACCACCTCATCTCATGTCTTCCTGGGTCTAACTCTACCACAGGTTACCTCAACAGAGATCAGCACTTCTTTACACAGCTGTCCTAGTCCATACGCATCGCATGACCTTACCAGTGCAGTCATCTCTCTTGCACACCACATCTGATGCCTCTTTTGCCCAACTTTTCTCTCAAGATGCTTACACTGTCGAACATGCACATTGACACTGCATATCCAGCGAAGCATACTGGCTTCATTTCTTTCAAGCCTATGCATGTCTTCGGCTGTCACAGCCCATGTTTCACTGCCTTGTAGTGTAGCTGTTCGCACACAGTCATCATAAAATCTGCCTTTCAATCTGAGAGAGAGAGGCTCTTTATTGCCAGTAGAGGTAGGAGCTCTCTGAACTTTGTTCAGCCTATTCTTATTCTCACAGCTACACTCTCAGAGCATCCACCTCCGCTACTAACTTGGTCACCTAGATAATGGAAGCTATCTACTACCTCTAGCTTATCCCCCTGGCAGTTGATGGAGTCTATTTTCTGTACATTTTTGGTGTTTACTGTACTTGTGCATCTTCCACACACAAAAGCTATTTTCCCAATAAACCTTCCTTTGTTATTGCTGCACCCCTGATGTGTCCATAGCTTATACTGGGTACATCTTATGGAATTTTTACCAACGCCTTTTCTACAGATTGAGCAAGGCTATCTACTTGAAGGGATTTGTGACTTGTCTACCTTCCTTCTTACTAAGACTTTGGTTTTTGCTAGGTTAACTCAAAGGTTCTTTGATTCTAGACCTTGCTTCCATACCTGAAACTTCTTCTCTAGTTCTGGTAGTGATTCAGCTATAAGAACAAGGTCATCAGCATAGAAGAGCTCCCAGGCAGCTTAAATTCCACTGTTATTGCTTGGGGGACTATGATGAACAAGAGGGAGCCGAGGACCAATCTTTGGTGAACTCCTACTTGTACCCTGAATTCTTCACTGTACTTGTTGCCAACCCTCACCTCAATGGTAGTGTCCCTGTACATGGCTTGTACAGCTCTCACCAACCACTCATCTATCCCTAGTTTCCACATTAAGCACCAGATAAGGGATCGGGGGACACTGTCAAAGGTTTTCTCCATGTCAACAAAAGCCAAGAACAGAGGTTTATCTTTGGCTAGATATTTCTCCTGCAGTTGTCTTACCAGTGGTGCTTCTCCCTGGCACAAAACCAAACCATATCTCATCTAGACTAAATCCTTCCATAATTAGTTGGGCTATGACCCTCTCTGTGACTTTCATCACTTGATCCAACAATTTGATACCTCTGTAATTATTTCTATCTCAGGCATCACTTTTACCCATCACTGGGTATGACTCTTTCGAGAACCACCTGATTTACAATATGGGTGACTAAACCATAACCCACCCTGTCAGATATTTACATATTATTATTTATAACTCTATCTGCTTCAAGTTACACTATTCCAAAAGAGATTTATTCTGTGTTTATATAATCATGTTAAATATTGTGGAGAAAAAAACTTTAAGTTGTGTTTCTTATGGCAGTCAGATGGGGGGGGGGGGGACAAAGGGATGGCCAATTTGTCATATTTAATAAAAGTAAAATGATTTTTAAAAATGTTTAAATTATTCAACACCACAATGACAAAAGAACTGTACGGATGCACACTCTATTAAGAAGGGCAGGATACGGGCAAAAACTTCACTAGTATTTCTGTGAGTGAGTGGACTGATATTAGGCAGTCTGAGAATCACTGCTTTAACCCTTTGGTTACCATATTCCTGTTGATATACACTGCATTTGTTTCAATTAATTTTGAGAATAATTAAGAATTTAGCAAAGTAATTTAATCATTATTAAACTGGTATTTGGAACATAAATTAAGTCAGAAATTTGATGGAAAACTTTAATTTGGATCCCTTTAAAACAGAAAACTTGCATCATAGAACCAGGGTCAGTCTCAGGTAGGTTGATATCAAAACAGTTAAAGCACATTTTCATCTACCGCAAACTTCCATGGTTTTGAAAAGGAAAAAACGTAGTAGATTTTTTGATCACAGATTTTAAAATTATTTTTTTTTAACTAAACAGCTTGAAACTTCTATACTGGTGTAATTTCTCATGTTGAACATTGTTTACTTTCAACGTTTTGATAAAATTTTGTATTTTAGAAGTTATTTCATGTTAAAGTTGTCGTATTTGGGTAATTTTAACCAATCAACGATGTGTATTCATCTGAAGAAAGCTACTGCTGTAATTGAAGAGTAACAGCTTCCAGGTCATCTCTACTAAATATTACCACTCTATTTTCTATTTTCTATGTTCTATTTTATTTTTGTTTATTGCTTGTATAGTATATTACATGCTTTTTGATCACCACTTTGTACATTTGTATTTTCATCACTCGTACAAAGAGGCGAGCGAAAAACAAAACAAACAAAAAAAAAAACAAGGCGTGTAATATGCAACACAGGCAATAAACAAAAAAATAAAATAGAACGTAGAAAATAGAAGATGGAGTGGTGACATTTAGTAGAGATGACCCAGAAGTTGTTGCTCTTCAATTACGGCAGTAGCTTTCTTCAGCTGAATACACGTCGTTGATTGATTAAAATTACCCAAATATGACAACACGAAATAACTTATAAAATATAAAATTTTGTCAAAAATGTGGAAAGTAAACCATGTTCAGCATGAGAAATTATACCAGTATACAAAGTTTCAAATTGTTTAGTTAAAAAAAAAAAATTTTTTAATCTGTGAGCAAAACTGAAGAGATCTGATTTTTTTTCAAATGAAGTAAACAACTGAGATTAGGAATTTTTAATATTTAACCTTTTAGCATTTAAACCAGCCATATCTGGCCAAAATATTCTATCTGCTTTATGTTCAAACTGGTCAGAGCTGGCCTCTCACACCAACACTACATTATCATTCTAAAAAAAATTAAGTTACCTCATTAAACACTCAAAGTTACAAAATAATGCATGATTAATTAAAAACAACGTGAATAAATATGCATCACTTTTGACAAACTAATGTGAATGCTAAAGGGTTAAATCCATACTACATTTTGACTAGTCTGATCGTTATCATAAAATGCTTTATTCTTGGATGTGCACATAGTAACAAACTAGTTTTGGAGAAGCAATCACAATAAACCCTCAGTTTAATGGAACCTGGTTTAATGAATTTCAAATTTAATGGAATAAATAATAATAATAATACAATATAGTACTATTATGATTGTCACAGCAAAATACTTTTCTACTGTATAGTAAAAAAGGCAAGTAAAAAGCATATATACATGATTATGAGTTAATTTTATATTGTACAAATGTGTGTCATCATCATCATCGTTTAATGTCCACTTTCCATGGATTTTCATTTTACATTAAAAGTGATTAGAAAATTAGTTTATCTTTGATTTAACAGAGTTTTGGCAATAATAGAAACACCTGCTTGCCTCTATGAAATCAAGGATTTACTCTATAAAACTGAAATTAAGTTCATACTTGAATATAGCTTGCTACTAATTGTATGTATACATCTTGAACTGATCAAAACAGTGTAGGTGCAAATATTGCAAACAATTATCAGTTTCAAAGATGAATTTATTAGCTTGAAAATTTATAATAGGACACATTTCAGACACTTAGATATTTGAATAAATGCTTTAAATATACCTATTTTCAGTTATGAACCATGAAAAGAAAAAGGATAGAAGGGAATTAATTTTTGATTCTGCTTTTGTAAGTATTAGAAGAGAACTGACTAAGACAAATGACTATGCCATGGTTTGTGAGTTGTAATTTACTGCACAGAAGCATGTTTTTGTGTCTGGGAAGTGCATCTAATTTCATTTGCATCAGTTTTTCTTGTGATGTTCATGGCCTTTTAATGATATTAATGAAAGTAAAGTGTAAAGATTATAAGTGGGGAAAAAAACAGTCCTGTAACTATTCTCTCTGAAGCAGGGAAAAGAGCTTTCACCTCTGTCAGTAGTGATTAAATATTTAACCAGACAAATTCATAAAGTCAAACCTTGTAACTACATCTATTGTCAATCCCTACTTTTCATAAGCACACCAACATGCTTGTAATTCCAATTCATGTCAATACAGCTCATTCATGAACCTATATGTGATATATTTGTATAGTTGAGGTAAATATCAATGGGCTTTATTTGAATTAATTTGCCTGACAAGTGGTTCTAACACTTCACAGTTGAGTTGTTATAGTTAGTGTTAGCATTCAATTCAGAGTGTAACAAAAAAGTTACATTGAAAAAAGAATGCAGTTTTCATTCTTTTGACAAATATGGAAGACAGTTCTAGACGTATTCAGATTTTATGAAACCTCTTCAGTGAAGCGTAAACTTCAATGGACAACAATTATATATATTTTCTGAACATTTCTATTTTTTCTACATCAATCAATCAATGTATATTTTTGTTCATTTACTTGGTGATTCTCTCAACAATGCTTCAGCAAGTACAGTTAAATATATGCTTAGCTAATGAGGTCTAATAGGATTGAAACACATCCAAAGTTGTTTATCATACATTGTTTTTAAATCTTCCAGTCATTAAATATACTTTCATGTATTTAACTAACTATAACATAGATGACATCTTAGGAAAATATAGTTTCCCAGTATTTCTCATTCTTTACCAACAAATATTCATTGTAGTATATACATATATTCCTTTCCCTCTATTAATCTTGCAAATATGTGAATGGCTATGTTTTGCTGAAGAGGTCTAATAAAATTAAAACACGTCCAGAGTTGTCATTGTGTCTGCCAAAGCTCAGACTATTCTTCTCTCACTATGTTGCCTATTTCTAATATAAATAAAAACTCTTGGGAACAAACCCATTTCAAAGAGCAGTTTTTAAAATTATTTTTATTTGAGTTATTGCACTTATCTTTGCTGGTTGATTTAAGCATAATTCATGAATGTTTACTCTCCTCGACATGAATATAATGTTGACTAACTAAAGTTATCATGCTCACCACACTGTATTACTTGGTTATTTCACTATCTATCATCTAGTATAAAGAAGCTGCACTTCTGCTGAAGAGCTTTAACAAAAGCTAAGTTGGTCCAGAGTTCTCTCCCATACTTTCCAAGTAAAAGAAAAAAAAAATGCTGGTCGTTAACTAACATTATTTAATGTGTAAAAATAATATCGGTCATTAAGTAATATTACTTCTTAATGTAAGGTGGTGAGCTGGCATAATCATTACTGTGCCAGGTAAAATGCTTAGCTGTATTTTGTCTGTCTTTACATTCCGAGTTCAAATGTTACTGAGGTCGACTTTGGGGTTGATAGAATAAGGACCAGTTGAGCATGAGTTGATGTAATCAACTTACACTCCCACCTCCAAATTGCTGGTCCTGTGCCAAAAATTGAAACCAATATAACTTCTTAATATGAATTTCAATATACTTTTGATTTTTAATGTTCAAATCATTCAACAAATGGATGGTCCTTGAGTGCTTTTAGCAACATTCAAACAACAGCCAGCATTTGGATCAACCCTCCATTACCTTTTGCACATGTTTGTAGTACAGATATTTAGGCTGGACACCAACTGCAATCTTATCAGTCTTGGAAGGAACTATAAAGATTATGGGTACTGTCATCTCCTCTCATGACTGACTTATGTAACTGAAAAAGTAAACTAATATCTTGGTTGTTACAAAACCTAGGTGCAGATGAATAGCTCGTGAGAGCTGTGTAAGTCATGTTAACTGGTACACTGACGGTTACGACGATGAGGGTTCCACATGATCCCACCAACAGAACAGCCTGCTTGTGAAATTAACATGCATGTGGCTGAGTACTCCACAGACACGTGTACCCTTAATGTAGTTCTCAGGGAGATTCAGTGTGACACAGAGTATGACAAAGCTGGCCCTTTGAAATACAGGTACTACTCGTTTTTGCCAGCTGAGTGGACTGGAGCAACGTGAAATAAAGTGTCTTGCTCAAGGACACAATGCGTTACCAGAAATTGAACTCACGACCTTGTGACAGTGAGCTGAATACTCTAACCACTTAATGACCTAGATCTCAAAGCTGAATCTATCGAAGTATTTAGGGAATAAATTCCAAATGCAGAAGTAAAGAAAAGAAGTAGGAATTCTATATGATGTATTTAATGTAAACAAAATGTTCATGATGTATGTAGGATTACAAATTAGCTGATAGGGAAGACCTCATTTGTAACAGATGCACAGAAATCGCTAACACTAAGAGCACCCATAATGTAAATCATTACAAATGGCCAGAGGGCTCTCCAGAAGTAGTTAATAGTTTCCATTATTTAACTGACCTAAATTGCAGGAAAGGAGGGTGTTCCAAAAGCATAGAAATCAATATAAGAATGAGTAGGAAAAGCTCAAGGAGTTATATCTCTGGCAACAAGGGGATTCTCTCTCCAAGTGCAAGAAAGATTGTATGGCACAAGTAGACAAAGTGCAATGCTGCACGACAGTGAAACACAAGCACTGAATGCAGAAGATGTGTGAAGATTTGAAAGAAATGAAGCAAACATCTTTTCTGGATGTGTAATATGTATGAATGATGCAGCACAAATGAAGAGAAAAACAGGGGTATAAAAGGAATCAGATGTGTACAAGAGAGTAGGGTAAAGAAATGTTAAGTGATTTAAATGGAAGTTAATCTGCTCTGCTCTGCAAATGACAAAGACTAAAGACATGAAAAATGGTAAAAGCTAATTTTGGGAGACCTCATGTAGGAGAGGACAAAAAAATTGTATATGTAAGCACTGAAAACGATGTATGATAATGATGAAGAATAATAGAAACACTTCTTTGACAGAATACAAATAATGAAGCTTTGGGAAAACCATCTATCAACTCATCCTGGTATAGAAAAGAAGTTGGAATATATTTTCATAAGATAACCTTTCTTATCACTGAAAATTGATAATGAATTTTTACTTAAATGGGGAACAAAATAAGGGCAAAAATAATGTTATAAATTGAACAGAAACTGTGTAGGTAAAATACATAATGGTAAAAGTTACAATAGTAAATGTAAAAGATTACGTTTTTTATAGAGGAAAAAATTCAGAATTATTAAGGGAAACTGCAATTCTTCCTCTAATTTAGAATCCCTTTTCTATATAAAAGAGGATTAGCTAATGAAGTGAATTAAAATTACTTCAACTATAAATCACTGAGTTCCTAACATCTCACTATTTAAAGTTGCATATTGAATTAATTTCATATTGTGGAACTTCATACTAACTGGTAATAATTGCCATGTATACTGCATACTATGAGCATCCAAGTTTCCTATCTATATTCTAGCAGTATAATGTTATAATTTGTCTAATAAAGGAATTTATATTTGAGACTCTAGCTAGAATATGCAGCATTTTTCTGAGGTAGCACATAACCCCCCCCCCCCATATCAGTGGAATCTCATGTAATGCCAAGATTCATTGTACCCTACTCTACATAATTACAACAGATTGGAAAATGTCTTAAGTAGCACCAAACAGGCTCAAGAGTAACGAATGATGAACGAAAATATATTTTCAGCTTATAAGTGTTTTTAAGAAATGGCTTAAGTTTTATCGCATGTAATCAAATGGAATTGTTATTTAAATTTCATCACTTAGTTCTGATGTTGAACCAAATTGAAGTCCCGTTCAGATCTTGATAAAATTCACACGGGTAATATAAAGTGTCCCGGTTCATATCAAATAGAAATATCGCTGGTGGGAGAAGAAAATGAAAGTGTCCACATCGACAACATGGGATCAACAAAAATATTACTTTTTACGAACGAATAGATAGCACTATTTATTTAGTTTTTTTTTTCCGCTCCTACAATTAAAAAAAAAAAAGTAGCAAATCTAGTGCATCAAAGAATGTAATTTCTTCGGATGTTTTATGCATCCTAAATTTGTTTTCTTTTTGCAGTTATAATTTATGATGCTTAAAGCATAGAGAAATTACTTTTTTTTTCCAAACTGAATAATTTTAGACTTTAGTCTTTATGCACGCCTTTATATATATATATATATATATATATATATATATATATATATACATATATACATATATATATATATATATATATATACATATATATATATATATATATATATACATATATATATATACATATATATATATACATATATACATATATATATATACATATATATATATACATATATACATATATATATATATATATACATATATACATATATATATATATATATATATATATATATATATATATATATATATATATATATATATATATATATATTAACCTAGGAAGGAAGGACAGTGCTCATGGACAGGGCATTCTCATAATGGGGATCTGGCCCTAATGTTTACGAGAGTGAATCCTGCTAAAAGCACTTAAAGCGCCAGTGGGTGGAGTTAAGCCGGGCGATGGTTAAATACCGCCCGAGTAGACAATGGCGGGATTTGAGCTCAGAACGCCAAGAATCAAATCAAATACTACAAGACATCCCATCCGAGGCTTAAACTATTCTACCAGATATTAATATTTAGGCAATATTTTGCAACATTGTCAATATTTACTAATAAAGTGACGATCGATGAAACGTGGAAAGCGAGATTCAAAAAATCGTTTCAGTAGCTTGATTTCATGTAGTAAGCTTTTTCACTACACTTATATCATTAAACCCTTGTGTGGCAGAAGATTCTTTTCATTTCACGATCCCTATAAAACGGTTTTACCAAGTCAAAGCAACCACTTATTGGATTACAATTTCGATTCCTACTTAAAATTAATTTCATTTTATTTGCTTTTAGTAAAGACATGGATATTACATTTAATTTCTTTCGACTGGGTACATTCAAGGTTCTCTCTCTTTCTCTCTCTCTCTCTCTATATATATATATCAGGCGAATTTTTAATATTACACCCATCTCATGAAACGGGTGTAAACTCTGATTGGAGGATTGTTACAATAGCTATCAGATCCTCGTGGAGAAGGTTAAAGCAAGAAATTGAGTGACTGTTTTCTTTTGTGAAAGAAATTTTTTGTCCAAAATATTTTTTTTCTTTTACATTTTTACTATTACACGCGTCTCAGGAGACTGGTGTAATAGTGAAAAAAGATTTTTAAAACCCCTCAACCTCAGGAAAAAAATATACTATTCTAATAGCAGGTGCTGCGGGAGGTTCTATTTTCCACGAACTCTTGGATTCCCAATACACTTGGAAAAGGCACCAATATAACAGGTTTCAATTTTCTTACACTCTGTAAATCAATTAAATTCATATAGATACAAGAAATATTGTTTCGGAGCAGGTCTCGTGCAAACTTTGGCAGACGAATCAACAAGTTTTTAGGTCACCGCCCCCAACAAAGTACACATATTAAAGCAATGTTCAACACCTTAAAAAACACAGATTGCTGCAGCTAGCTTATATGATAGAAAATGATAAGTTACAAATCAACAGTGTTCGAGATGGTCAATTGTTAACAAACATATTGGAGAATTTTCTTTTGTTGACATTGAATAAAGCACATTACGCCGAAAGAGAAAGTTTTTTACTAGAAAATATTTTGAGATATAATAATAAAGGAAATCAGGATGTGTCTTTAAAGTTACCTTGTCAGAGTCCTTTTTTGTTAGGAATCGACGAAGCATTTTCCAGTAATTTTGATTATCGTGAATATTTTAAAATTATTTTTAAAGATTTAATTCCTTGGAAGTAAATTGCTTTCAAACAGAAACACCGCCATAACAGAACGTTCTTTATACATATAATAGTCTACAGTCGACAATATAAAGAGACCACTGTCATACAAAGAACTTCAGCCGAACTCGTTTTTATTCAATCACGTTATAAAGGCAGGATTTACTCTTTTACTTGTTTCAGTCATTTGACTGTGGCCATGCTAGAGCAACGCCTTTAATGGAGCAAATCGACCCCGGAACTTATTCTTTGTAAGCCTAGTACTTATTCTATCGTTCTTTTTTGCCGAACCGCTAAGTTACAGGGACATAAGCATACCAGCATCAGTTGTCAAGCAATGCTAGGGGAACAAACATACACACACACACAAACACACACAAACACACACACACACTCAAACACACACACACACACACACACACACACAAACACACACACACTCAAACACACACACACACACACACACACACACACACGACGGGCTTCTTTCAGTTTCTGTCTACCAAATCCACTCGCAAGGTTTTGGTCGGCCTGAGGCTATAGTAGAACACACTTACCCAAGATGCCACGCAGTGGGACTGAACCCGGAACTATGTGGTTGGTAAGCAAGCTACTTACCACACAGCCACTCCTGTGCGATCAAATTGTTTAATTTTCTCACATGCATGTAGGTCAATGTGTTTCTATTTGCTTGCTTCTTTGTGATATGTATCTATATATACAGGGTGGCGCAGAGGTAGACTAACAGTTGTATATTATATACGATTATACAACTGTAAACCTGCTTTTGCACCACTCCTATATATATATAGGAGTGGTGTAAAAGCAGGTTTACAGTTGTATAATGTTTGGGAAAGAGATTTTAGTGTTTCTTTAAGAAAAAAAAGATTCTTAAAGATTCATACTCTCTGTTTTTTTCTCCAAGGATTACAAAGAAAAAAATTTGGAAAAAGTTTTTTAAAAAATGAAGAAATTGGGGGTGGGGAGGGAGAAAATTAAAATATTGAGAATGTGTTTTTTGGGTGAAATCCTAATCTCCTGTATCAAAAACAGGAATTGGAAAAAATTTAGGCAAAAATAAGGGGGAAGGCACAAATGGGAAAACTTCCTTTTAAGTTTATATTGAGAATCAGGTTTTTAAATATGCTCATTACAAACATAAATTACAGAATAGAAAAAGGTCATTTCAATTGGATTTGAGCGGTAAGTTTGCATGTGCACACGGCAAGAAATAACATAATTCATACAGAAGTCTTACCTAGAGTGTGTGTGTGTGTGTGCATGTGGGCGCATGCATGCCAAAGGAAGTTATTTTATGGCATTCTTTCATTTGAAGCAGCAAATTTGTCAACTTGATCATATGGTAGATCATATGAAATCATATGATTGTTTGTTAATTTCTGTAAAAAATCTTTTATTTCTTTATGCTTTGAAGAGAATAGAAATTGAAAGACAGAAGAAAGTGAAAAGGTGACATTTGCTTTGAAGTGACAGCAGAAAGTGACAGGAGAAAGTGAAAGATGTATGTACGTGTATATGAAATGGGCATGTGTGTGTGTGTGTGTGTGTGTGTGTGTGTATGTATGTGTGCATATGTGTGTGTGCGCGAGAGAGAGAGAGAATGAGAGTGAGTGAGTGAAAGTGTGTGTTGTCATGTATGTATTTTTTGCATGTATGTGTAAGTGGCACTCACTCTCTCTCTCACACACATACACACATTATTTTTCATATACACATTATTTTTCATATACACATACATAAATACATATGCATACATCTTTTTTGTATGTATGTGTGCATATAAGAGAGAGAGAGTGAGTGACTGTATGTTCTCATAACATATAGAGAACTGAATGTCTTTTAATGAAACTTTTTTGGTTGTGGCTTATTTTAATACAATATTTATATGTAGATTTTCATTAATGTTTGAGTAGAATTCTTATGCACGCGTGAAACATCGGGCGAAAGTGAAACATTAAAAGCAAATCGAAATGTTGCCCGAAAATAACCTCAAAATTGTACAACCTGACCTCATTTTCGAGGTTATTTCAGTAGTAAAAAAGAGTTGTGCCAAAAATATAGTTTATTTGGTAGATAGATGATAAGCAGCTTTCTTTATTACAGTACAGATGTGACTAATTTGGAGAAACATTACTTTGATTATTCATACATCGTTACTCTTGTAATGCAATACTTTGTAATTTTGGTTGAAATTGAAAGTGTGAAACTATTTTCACTTTCTAATGAAAATTTAGAAAAATGTTACAGAGGTTTAAAGTTTGATCACTTGGAAAACAATATTTGGAAGCTAGCATTTTCTGCGTGATAGCTGTCTATCATAAAATGAATGTAAACATTACAACAAAAATGTTTTAAACAAAATGAAAGCAATTACATGTCATAGCAAGAGAGAGAGAGAGGGGGCAGCAGCAGGCATGAGACATATACATATACAGACATTGATAAAGAGTACAGTATATATATAGAGGGGAAAGGTGTAAAAGAGAGAGAGAGAGAGAGACAGATATAGAGTGGTAAATTTGTTGATCTAGAAGATGAGTTATTTCTCATCGCAAATTATATTTTTTGATTAATTATAAATAAAAACCTTGGAATGCAGATTTTGAAAATCAAATCCATTTTTCTTGAGAACACACTGATTTGGAGCCTTTCTGTGGTATATCCACATACATACATACACTCTCATTTATATATTATATATATATATGTAACAAAGTGTTAGCACCAAGCAGTGTTTAGGCATAAGCAAAATTTAGTCTAGTTAAAATATGCTTGTAACATATTTGCCCTTTAGCAGTTGAAATATGTCACAAACATATTTTAACTAACCTAAATTTTTATATATATATATATATATATAGGGGTTGAACAAAATAATGGAAACACCTAGCATCGTAATTTTGAAATATCTATAAAACTGTCAAAAGCTTGTTTATTTTTAGGTTTTTTGATTTATTATTCGTGTTGCTTAATATATTTTGCTAAAATTGCTGTTTCTTTTCAGATATCATCAGAAAAAGGTAATTAAAATTCATTAAAATGACAGATCTATTGGACTTTCAAAGAGGTCAAATTGTTGGTGCTCGTATGGCAAGCGCTAGCATAATGAAAACAGCTGAAATGTTTGGTGTATCAAGAAGTACTGTCCTGAAAGTAATGACAGCCCTTGAGAAAGAGTGAAAAATCTCCTTGTCGAAACAAAACTGCCGAAGAAAACCAAAACTTTCATTTAGGGACAGTGGGACTCTTATGCGAATTGTTAGAAAAGATCACAAAAGTACAGCTCCCAAAATTACTGCAGAGCTTAATGACCACCTTGAGAACCCAGTTTCCATAAAAACTGTTTGCCAGGAGCTGCACAAAACTGGATTTCACGAGAGGGCTGCAATCAGAAAACCACTACTTTCAAAAACAAACATTGTAAAGCATTTAGAGTGGAGTAAAAAACTACAGAATTGGTCCTTAGAGCAGTAGAAGAATGTTATTTTCTCGGACGAGTCATCCTTTACCTTGTTTCCAACCACTGGCCGAGTATACATGTGGAGACAGCCAAAAGAAGCATTTGACCCAGACTGCTTTCTTCCAACTGTTAAACATGGAGGAGGATCTGTGATGATCTAGTGGGGCTATATCTTGGAAATTCGCTGGCCCAATGATTTCCCTTCATGGCAGAATTAATAGTCAAGACTATTTAAGCATTTTATCTGATCAAATTCATCCTATGGTTGTGGAACTGTTTCCGGAGGGAAACACAATCTTTCAGGACGATAATGCACCAATTCACACAGCTAAAGTTGTTACTGAATGGCATAAGAAACATTCTAGGGAAGTTGAACATCTTAATCAGGCCACCACAGTCCCCAGATCTCAATATTATTGAACATTTATGGTGCATTTTAGAAAAACAAGTAAGGAGTCGATATCCTCCACCATCATCACTACAAGAACTGGAAACTGTTTTAGCTGATGAATGGACAAAAATTCCTTTGAAAGCATTCAAACTTTGTACGAGTCCATACCTCGTAGAATTCAAGCTGTAATTACTGCCAAAGGCAGTCCTACTCCATATCAAAATAAATTTGTTTGAAATTTTAAGGTGTTTCCATTACTTTGTCCAACCCCTGTACATATATATATATATATATATATATATATATATATATATATATATATGTATGTATGTATATATATACTGTATATATATATATATATATATATATATATATATATATATATACTGTATATATGTATATATATATATATATATATACATATATATATATATATATATATATATATATATATATATATATAAGAATTTAAGGAATGGAGAAAACGCATGTTATAATTGCATACTTTATTCCTACATATGTTTCAAAGGATTACAACCTGTGTGATCCATAGGGATCTTTGATATTAAAATTGTAACCTTCTCATCAGGGAAAGCATGGGAAAGCATGTGCATGCGTGTGTTTACGTATGTATACATGTATGTATATGTATATGCGTATCTGTTTATTTTATTAGGTAATAGGCGTAGATGTATAGCTATGTGTATGTGTATGAGTCTATTTCTATTTATACATGTGTGTATATATAAATAGATACATATGTGTATGTGGGGACATGCACACATATGTGTATATTTGTATATGCGTGGGTACGTATGTGCTTATGTATAAATGTGGACGTATGAGTGTATATATGTGTGTGTGTGTATATATATATATATATATATATATATATGCGGGTGCACATATGTAAGTATGTGTATGTATATATATATATATATATATGTGTATCGATATGCATGTATGTGTGTGTTTGTGTATATGTATTTATGTATGCATGTACGTTCTCACACATTTATAGGTATGTGTTGTCCAAACCACTATCCGGCAGCGTCCAATTCTCTAACGGTTTTTTTCAAATGAATCAAGTCATAACTTTATCCATCTATTGTTTTCATAATCGGTCATAACGTCTTACGTTTAAGATGATTCCCATGCTTTCCCTGATGAGAAGGTTACAATTTTAATATCAAAGATCCCTATGGATCACACAGGTTGTAATCCTTTGAAACATATGTAGGAATAAAGTATGCAATTATAACATGCGTTTTCTCCATTCCTTAAATTCTTAAATATACTCAAATACCCAAAATTTCAAGGAGTTCCTGCCTTAAAAACAGGAACTAAACCACAATTATTTTGTGTTCTTTGCTACATTGGTTTCTATTAACCCATTTATTCTATCAGAAGAATTTTTATTCATTAAGATAGAAGAAATACACATTATATATATATATATATATATATATATATATATAAATAATACAGAATGGGACAAGAACGCAAAACATTCAGACAGTTAGGTGATACAAGAAAGGGACAAAACATCCAGATAGACGATACAAAGAAGACATGGACAGGTCATTTGGAGTTTTCTGTCTTCAGTTGAGATCCAAACTATCCTTGCAATTTTGGCTGGTTATTCTCGATATTGCTCCAATCTGGCCAGCCCCAAGGAAAAACTAAGCTATGAGCATTAGATTCCTTGGAAAAAAGCAGTGAATGTATACAAAAACAAGGACAGAAAAAAACGAACAATGTTACACAAATACAGTAGTACAAATGCAGTAGGACAAACCAACAGATGTCTTTCGACTAAGGATGAATAAAATTAAGCTGGGGTATATGGAAATAAGGCCTTACAGCCGGGATACAAGATTTCACAGACACAGGGAGGAATAATGATGTTGCACGCTCAACGGCTACCCAAGAAAGAAAGGTCAAGCTTGGCCGAACACCGGTCACGTGGGAAGAGAAGAGAGAGCCGTAGAGGCAGAGGGACAAAAGAATTAAGGAGGGGCGAGAAAAAGTGACAGGGACACATTATTGTAATATTTTCTTTTTCTTTCACATCTCTCTCTCGCTAGCCACTGCTTTCACCTTCAGCATACTTAGACAAAAAGATACCTTCCCCCACCCCCAAATTACTGTAAACTTTTCAAACAACAGCATCAAGGATTTGAGATGCTGTTATTGTAAATTTTCCTGTTTAAGAAGTTGTTTTTCTTTAACAGTATTTATTACATAAATAAATGGGTTAAAGTAAATAAGAAATGTAGATACAGGTTAATAAATGTCATATTATTTGCTGCTGATTGCATAGTAAGCCTTTTGGAGGAAAAAAAAAGCCCCAGAAATTAAATTAAAAAATAATAAGATTATTAGTGCCTGGTAGATAATGATTTCCTCAAGCGAATCTTTTCTCTTGCTCCCCTTTGACCTTTCTGTCGTTCATTTCCCTACTTTATCGTTCTCATTTCCTATCGTGCATAGGAATTATGTGTTTTCTTTACACAAATGATAATGTATCAACTTCCTTTCATTCCACATAACTCATTTTTTAATGCTTTCTCTATTTCCAGCCAAACACATGCGTTCCTAAAGATCAAGGGAAATTACTCTGTTCAAATATCTAAGAGTTATATATCTTAACGAAAGCCAACGCGTTTATCATACACACGCACACACACACACACACACACACACACACACACACACACACACACACACACACACACACACACATCTCTCACTTTATGTGTGTGTGTGTATAACAAAAGAGGAGGTGTATTTCCATGTAGGAAATAATATAGGAAAATTTGTTGTTGAAAATGCACCTAAATTTGAAGAACATGTAATTGTTTTTAAATAAATCTATTTACACACATATCAAACTAGTTTCAACAATATTTTTTTGTTTATCAATGGTAAAAATTTTAAATTATAAATTAGAAAGTCATGTTTAAAAGTTTCAATGTTTACAAGTTTCAATGAACATTTAAATCGTATTTGATATTATTGAAACTTGTAAACATTGAAACTATCAAATTTAGGTGCATTTTCAACAACAAATTTTCCTATATATGTACATATATAAGTATATATCTTCGTTTTTCCCTTCTTTGAACTTTCCTTGTTTCCGACGAAGAGCTCCACTCGAAACATCATACTCTCTCTCTTTCCTTTTCTGAGCGTCTAGTAATACTATCTGTATCACGTCCTCACGTTGTTGTTTTTTGTTATTGTTTTTTGTCTTTTTCCTTTTTTTGAACTTACATATATATATATATATATATATATAAGATATTATAATGATAAATTAATATTATGATATATTAAATACGTTATAATATAGGTAGCTATAGCAATTAAAAACTAAAAAGGTAGAATACATAAATAGGGGTGCAAATATGTGTATCTTTATTGCCCACAAGGGGCGCACATAGACGGGACAAGACATGCGGGACACACAACAATGAAAAAATAAAATATGATAATATGAATGACAATGAAAAATGAGAAAATGGAAATGGACCCACTCGCCCCACTTTCTACTTTTTGAAACTGATCCCTCTAGCGTATCAAAACCCCGTTTCCTCCAATAACCTGTCATAAGTCGTGTAATTTGGTAATAAAACCCAGTCATAGTCCAACTCCCAATAACTGTAACCGTGTCCAAACGTATATATTATCTCTTCTTGTTCTTTTGTTGGGAGCACACACCTGTGCCACTCCCCAATGTTATCAAATCCAGTAGCTCCTACTTCCTTTAACTCATTCCATGAATAAAACTCATCTATCAGTTCGTTATTGGATCTATATAGCATGAAAGCTTTGTATTTCTTTTTCCTTTTTTTTTTTTTTTTGACTTGGAGAGAGTTTGAAATTCTTTGTGTGTGTTTGCTTTCTTGTTTTGTTTTTGTGTCGGATGGGAATGGGTAGACTTGGTGTCTGCTGGGGAAGGGTGGGTCTGAGAGGGTGTGGGTGGGGTGGGTATGGGTGGGGTGGGTATGGGTGGGGTGGGCATGGGTTGGGGTTTACAGCTCAAATCACTTGCCTTCTTTCTCTTTCTTACGGTGACTTTCTCCCACTTATCCTCTGTTGCTGCTACTTCCTCCTCCTTTCTTGTTTCTTCCTTTCTAGAACTCTTCGGCCTCTCTTCTTTTTGCTCCTTCATCTTGTTTAATCTCTTCTCCTCTGCTTCTTTGGTTTGTGAAGGGTAGTCCGCTCTAATGTGGCCCTTCTGGCCACATTTAAAGCAGCGTGGAACTCTGTCCTCCATTCTGACCACTTCATCCATGATTATTTACTCTGTGATATTTTCCAGAGTCTCAGCTGATTCTTGAACAATTATGTTTAGTGTTTGTCCCTTCCATATCATGCTTTCCTTTTTTGTAGCCTGGTGCATCACTATGCTGTCCTCATTACCAAAGAGGACAGTGCCTGCTACCCAGGCCACATCAATTTCCGGTGGGATTCCTTCAACACTTATTCTTGTTGCTCTTCGTCCTCTGTAAGTGGGCAAAAGCACCACTTCCTTACTTTTGATAGATGTTGCCGCTTGTTTTCTTGCAGATACCGCATCCTTGAACCTCATCTCCACTACTCCAAACATCGAACCTCTTGCAAGGTACACGATATCTTTCCAGATCGGCCTCAGAGCCTTTTCCACCTGTTCCGTAGTTACAATATCAATTTTACCTTTGCTTATCGAATAGGTTCAGTACATTATTGTCCTCTCCCTAATGTTGTTTCTTGTCTCTTGTGGTGGGGATAGCTTTATCGCAAAGCCATCCCAACTCATTAAATCTTTATGCCTTCCAAATCCTTCAATATTTATTTCCTTCTCCTGACATTTTGCCACATCGGCAAAATTCCTCTTCTCCATGTTTAGTTTATTGTCCATCCTCCAGACAGCCTCCAGTAATTCTTCTTCTGACGATGATATCTCTGAGAGGCTGTAGTCTTCTACAGACATGCTTTTACCTAGCTATCTCTCCCCTACGAGAAGAGAAAGCAGAAACGAATAAACCGTAATTACAAAAACCGCTGCAAAGCAGCACAAAACTCTCAAACATCACAGAAAAACACCAGCACAAAAAGCAAAGCACAAACTCAGGTTAAATATGGATTTGCAAATATGTATATGATATGTATATGTGTATGTATGTATGTATGTATGTATGCATGTATGTATGTATGTATGTATAAACATACATACAAACATATGTATATACATACACACATACATAATTACATACATACATACATACATACATATGTACGTACATATATAGTTTGTAGCGGACACTTGAGTGAAATTCCTCTCCTCTCTATTATATATACATACATATGAATGTAGTAGATAACAGCTAGCCTTTGGCTGCATGTCGGACCCTGTTGTGTCCACTACTCTGATTGGTTGGTATTGGCACAATTTGTCTCTTATTCTACAATGCCAATATGCAGCGTATAACCAATCGAAGCCCCTAAATAAGGTCACGTGTGACAGCATGTTCTCAACTCACTTTTGAGCCTACAACTCCTTATAAAAACCTAGTTTCTCTTCATCTCGATGTCTTCTGCTTCCAGACCATCATTTGCTCACATTCTTACGTGTTATATCTGCTTGAGTTTGATTTTACCTTGAAGGTTAGTTGTTGTAATTGTTGCCTGCTTGCAGGAATTGTTACATTGTGCTTGTTGGTTTCCCATAAGGGAAACGTTGTTAAATAATTGTCTGCGTTAATATTGTGAACTGTTATTCTCCCCCAAGGGAGAATGATATATAAATTGCGTTTACCGCTTGCAGTTAATTTTGAACCGCATTCCCTTTCGGAACAAAAATTGTGGAATTTTTGAATATTTAAAAAAAAAATATTAAAACAATGTCTTCAGTAGAAGAACAAAAAAAAAAAAGAAAAATGAATTTTGCCGCCGTTGTTGGCAGACTTGAAACGATTACTTTGAAAATGGAAGATATACAGGCATACTATGGTATGATCACCGAAGAAAATGGTGAAAGTAAGAAACAAGTGAAATAAGAAACAAGACGAAGGAAAAGACCATTATATATAAAACATATGATGTGGAAAAGAAAAGGCTGGAATATTTGGAGGAAAGCACAATTGAAAGGTGTCTCAGGCTGGTGATAAATGAAATAAAGTACCTAGCCCAAGGCACAAGGTATGCGACCACCAAAGCAAGGTTCGAATCGATTGAGAAGGCAAGAGAATTCTCAACTCGAACCTTGCTATGTGGCAACGTCATGCTACTGCCTCTATATCTGGGATGCAGAACATCCCAGATAAGGATTAAGAACATCCCCCACCCAGAGGTGGAGGTAGCATGGATTGTTGCCACACTCATCTACAAGAGAGAGGACAAAATAAATATTATTCAGATCTCCAGAAACGCCCCACAAAATTGGCAGGGTCAAACTCTGGAGATCCTGGCACAAGCAACAAGTCTGGATTTGGAAGGTCTACATGAAACGATACACGTAAAGGAGTCAATATTGGCAGTCCATGTGGAGGGGAGAAGACCCATGTGCTTTCAATGTGGAAAAAAAGGGCACCTGAGGTCAAAATGCCCCACAAAAAAACAAAAAACAAAGAAGGACAAGGAAGCAGAGGAGGAGTAAGAGAAAAACGAAGAGACGGTCACCCCAGCCATGGAGAATGTGACACAGCGGGTGACTACCTCTACTAGTAAAGACGAACCCAGGGGGGAAAAGTAAAGAGGCAGCACTTCCATCCAAGGAGGCTGTCACACAGCGAACAACCACCTCTACCAGTAAAGATGACCCCAAGGAGATAAGTAAAGAGGCGGCACTTCTGGCCAAGGAGGCCATTACACAGTGAACGACCGCCTCTACCAGTAAAAATGACCCCAAGGGAAAAAGTAAAGAGGCAGTACTTCTGGCCAAGGAGGCCATTACACAGCAAATGACTGCCTCCATTAGTGGGGAAAACCCCGGGAAGCCAGAGTTAGTTGTGACATGGTCTATTGAAAATATGAACTTCCGGATGGTGTCATGTAAGCGAACCAAGAGAATGGAGTCGCCCACCAATTCACAGGGGGTGGCTCCAAAAATCAAAATAGTCAAGAAGCCCGAACTGAAGGAAAAAGGAAAAAATGAAAGAAAATATGTTTATGTCAGAGACATTCGATATTCCTGAAAGGGAGGACACTATGACAATTGCTTACAGAAACAACAAATACCTGGATGGGGTCATTGGACCTCACCACAAAACGTCACTATATGTCAACGACAATAAGGTGAACCCAGTAACATTGGGAAAAATTGCTCGAAAATTATACAATGAACTTAAAAGTAGACATCCAAAAGAGATAGCAGAACTGAAAGAACTGCCTAAGGTATTTAACACACCAGAAGAACCATTTTTGTATGAAAGAAAGGAGGTGGGGAACTTGTCTCAGAGTTACTGAGAATAATCTCCCTCAAAAGATGTATGAGCAGGTAAGCTCGAATTTCCTTCTTTTATCGTGTTTGACATGGCTATGCTATGTATTGCGTGTTTAAATGTCTGTGGCCTGGGTTTGAAGAGGAAGCAGACTTGCCTCCTTGACGACCTCAGATCACACAGAATTGATATTATGGTTGCTATAGAGACCAGGCTGGACAAGCTGCAGGCCTTCTCAACTCTTCTGAATGGCTATGAGAAAATCATGTCTCCTAGCCAGAAGGGGTGGGGAGTAGAGGTGTTGTAGTTTTGCTCTGGAAAAGCCTGGCCCTGCAGACATGTATGATCTTCGTGGACCCAGAAGGCGAGTTAGTCGTTCTGGATCTGACATACAAAGGTAAGGCCTTCAGGTTGGTTGGCATCTATGCACCTAGCACGCTAGGCAAACGGGATGAGTTCTATCAACGCTTGGAGAACTTTCTTGTGACATCAAAGACACTAGTTTTGCTAGGTGATTTTAACACTATTCTGGATGCACGCCTGGATAGCGTAGGTTCGAATGTTAGGAAGTGTAACTCACACCTCATCGATCTGCTGAAGCGATTTAGACTGGCAGATCGATACAGACTTGATAATCCGAGCATTCCAATGTGGACTTGGTCTAATAACGACGGGTCTATCAGGTCTTATATAGACAGGATAATAGTTAATGCTAGAGATAAGTCTAGTTTAAGCTGTCCACAGTTTACCTATGTACCCTATACGCTTTATCATTGTAGATGCCTCACCCGAACTACAGAATGGCAGTCTATGCTTGCATTCTCAACTAAAAATCAATGGCCCGATATCAGAATATCTTCTCTTGTTCAAGTGAACCTTTAGAATTCATGTTCTTCGTCTTGAACTTGTGCCTAGAAGAGTATGCATTCTTCGTAAGGAGATACACGGTATTCTTCCAAATAATCTCCTTTTGAAGTAATTTTCTCCCACAATGTTGACTGTTAATGTTTGATACCAGTAAATACACCAAATGCAACAATGGGAGAATACTTCAAGCAAGCCAGCCATCACTTTCGCAGCCATCACTTTCACAGCCATCATTCCTGTCTACTGCCATGTTCAGATGCCTTATGTGTTGAGATAGAAAATTACCAGTTTGCCTGCCATTTTCTGACGCCTTCTTAAACAAAAAAGAAACTAATTTTTTTTCAGCAGACTGCAACACAGGCTTGGCAACTGAAAAAAAAAAATTTTTTTTTCATTGCTGCACACAGTACACAAAAAAATAAAATCAAAAGTTTTGTTAAGTAAATTTTTTTTTTTGCACACATGTTCATAT